>NC_080166.1:127367651-127475649 GCF_950295315.1 Erinaceus europaeus | reverse complement strand
TGGCTAGAAGGATTGATATGGGATAGAAGCAAGTAACTCCTGAACCTCCAACAACTCTTTCTGGCTCCACACCCAATTCTCATTTGTCTGTGTTTATAGATCATAGAGTTGAGAGGTATCTAGTAAACTCAGTCTAAAAGCTATCACTATGTTTCTAAACTTCCTCTACACCCTCAAAAGATCAATTCTAACCCCCAGATATCTCCCTTTTCAATTGTGGAATCAGAAGCAAGGAACCAGACCCTGTCCCCACCCCCAACCCCACCCCCGACTCCAGAGTTACTGCTGGAGCTTGGTGCCAGCACTATGAATCCACTGCTCCTGGTGGCCATTTTTTTTTTTCCATTTATTGGATAGGGCAGAGAAACTTGGAGAGAAGGGAAAGATAGAGAGGGACAGAGAAAGACATCCTGTGAAGCATCCCCTGCAGCTGGGGAGCCCAGGGGCTTGAACCTGGATCCTTGCTCTTGGTAAAATGTGTGCTTAACTAGGTGTGCCACCCCCTGCCCCTCTCTTTAAAAAAATATTTTATTTACTTATTTTTTAAACTTTATTTATTCATTTTATTTGGTAGTACAAAGAGAAATTGATAGGGGAAAGAGATAAAAAAAAGGAAGGAGGGATAGAGAGGGAGGGAGGGAAAGAGAGAGAGAGAGGGGGGGGGGAGAGAGAGAGCCACAGTACTGCTTCACCACTCATGAAGTTTTCCCATTGCGGGTGGGAACCAGCTTGAACTTGGGTCCTTGTGCATGGTGGTACATGCACTTAACCAGGTGCACCACTACCTAGACCTCCTTTTAAAAATGTTTTTATGTATTCATTATTGGACAGAGGCAGAGAGAAATTGAGATGGGAGGAGAAGATAGAGAGGAAAAGAGACAGACACCTGCAGCAGTTTCACCACTTGTGAGGTTTCTTCCTGCAGGTGGGGACCAGGGCCTTGAACCTGGGCCCTTGTGCTCTCTAATATGAGCACTTAACCAGGTGCACCACTGCCTGCACCCCCCCCTTCTCTTAGCTGCAGCAGACTTTCCCCTTCAGCTTCTTAATCCTTTCTCCCCCCCCTCCCGCCAAAGGAAAGTTATAAACATCACTCTCATCCTTAAACTCAAATTCTGCCCTGAGCCAGAAAAGTGTGAAGAATTCAGAAATGTAATGCTTCTCAAAGGTTTAAATGCAAACTAGAGCCACCCAAAGGCTACTTCATCAACTTTTAATTCTATTTCATTTAGTGTTAATTTAAAACCAGCCACCTGTGGAGCGGAGCAGAGGGGATATTTCTCAGGAAGCCTGTGAAGGCAGATAATTCCTCTTCTCTCCCTTCCTCTTATCCTTCCCTGGGGCTTCTGTGCATTTAGCTTGGGTTTGTTTGGTTTTTTTTTTTTTTTTTGCGGAGTTTTTTTTTTTTTTCCTTTTCCCACAAAGATTTTTTTTTTTTTTTTTTTTTTTGCTCAGAAGCTTTGCAGAGGAGTCATAGGAACAAAGGCATCACTTCTTCCCAAGAAAAACTGGCCACCTCTGGTGATGACACTACTGTCCTTTGGCGATGGAGCCGGCGTGGTCTTGTCCATCTCATAAATGCGATCACACACGCAAGCAGGAAGCAGCGTCCGCAGGAGTGGATGAGGGCGATAACCCAGGGAGGCAGGGAGAGAGATTTGTCAGCCTCCTCCAGCACATGCTCCACGCCTGGCTCACTGGCTGTGCTGTTTGCTGTCTGCTCCCTTCTCTTCAGATGCTCCAAGGAGAGTGATGCTTCTTGGGGATGTCAGACAGGACTGAGAACCTCTTGGCAGAAATCTGAGAGCTGGTGAAGGAACTTAACGCTGGCCTCAGTGTAGCTATACTTCCTGGCGTTCCTGGGCTGGTGCTAAATAAACAGTTTGATGCAAAGAAATGATCTCTCTTAAGAATCTACAACGAAGGCAATCATAATAAGCAAGCAGAGCTTATGGTCCAGGGATGGTGTGTGATGCTTAGGGGTGCTTCCGCACAGCTTTAAGTTCCAAGTGAAGAAAACACTGGCAACATCTTCAATTCAGCCACATATGGCGTTTTCAAGATGGCAACTGGAAAGGCAAGAGCGACCAACCCTCTCTGTCCAATGGTGAATGAGAAGACATCACCTGCTTGCCACAAATGGGATCCTTGCCATAGTATCCTTTCTCTAACAGGCTCCCCACTGCTTGGGATGCTGTGATTAGCTGAACTCTGGTGTTCCGTGCCCATTGCAACATCTTTGGTTATGTACAGATGATTGAACATCTCCAGAAAAATGAAACTAGGATTTTTTTTCTTTGCCCCAGGGTTATTGCTGGGGCTCAGCGCCTGCACTATGAATCCACTGCTCCTGGTGTGGCCATTTCATCTATCTTATTTGATAGAACAGAGAACAATTGAGAGGGGGAAGAGGAGACAGAGAGGGGGAGAGAAAGACACGTGCAGACCCACCTTACTGCCCTGAAGGTGGGGAGTTGGGGCTCGAACACGGATTCTTGTGTGGGTCCTTGCACTTTGTACTGTGTGCACTTAACCAGGTGTACCACCGCCTGGCTCCCTCAACCAGAATCCTTGTTCCCCTCAGGGTTACCTGCTGTCCTTGGTGGTAGGCCTGAGGAGGGGGCGGGAAGTACCCAGCTCTTCCACTAGCATTTGAAGGTCACTCTTTCAATAAAGAAGATATGGAGGGGCCGGGTGGTGGCGCACCTGGTTGAGCACACATGTTACAATGCGCAAGGACCCTGGTTCAAGCCCCCAGTCCCCACCTGCAGGGGGAAAGCGTCACAAGTGGTGAAGCAGTGCTGCAGGTGTCTCTCTGTCTCTCCCCTTCCCTCCCCTCTAGATTTATGACTGTCTCTATTCAATAAATAAATAAAGATATTAAAAAAATTATTTTAAAAAAAGGCATGGTACATGTGCCCACTGGAACCCTCCTCCAGTTCTAAATGAAGATGGAATTTTTCTCTTTGGTTATAACTTGGGTGAAGACAGAGGGTAATATGTTCAGTGACAGAAGGCAGGTGGGTGGAAAGGGAGGTGGGTTGGTGGGGAGCACCCAGGGCAGCATGTGTAAGGCTTCTGGGTCCAATCTCTGGTGCTGCACGACTGAGCAAGCTCTGGTCTCTCAGGAAATAAATAAATGAAATAAGCAAATAAGTCAGATGAAGATAGATGCCATATGATTTCACTCATAGGTGCTAGAAAAAGGAATCAGACACCTGAATGAACTAAATACAACAAAGCCCAGAAATTAAGTACACCAAGCACGCACTTTGATGAAAATAAACCAGATCAGTGATCACTGGGAGGCAGGAGGGGAGGGGGGTGTGTAAATTAGGTAAATGGTGAAGCAAATTAATTTTTTTACAAAAATTCTTTATTGGGGGATTAATGGTTTACGATTGACAATACAATAGTTTGTACATGCATAATATTTCCCAGTTTTCCACATAACAATTCAACCTCCACTAGGTCCTCCTCTGCCATCGTGTTCCGGGACCTGTGCCCCTCACCCCCCCCCCCACCTCCAGAGTCTTTGCCTTCGGTGCAGTACACCAGCTCCAGTCCAAGTTCCGCTTTGTATTTTCCCTCTGTTCTTGTTTTTCAACTTCTGTCTATGAGTGAGACCATCCCATATTCATCCTTCTGTTTCTGAAATCTCACTTAACATGATTCCTTCAAGCTCCATCCAAAATGAGGTGAAGAAGGTGAATTTTTAATAGCTGAGTAGTATTCTATTGTGTATATAGACTGCAACTTAGCCCCTCAGTTGTTAGACATCTGGGCTGCTTCCAAGAGAACTGGATTTTCAGTGGTGACAATCTAATGCAGTGAACCGAATGTAGTATAATGTCACACACCTACAACGTTTGGAAGGTTCAAATGCAATGTTCCTTCAAAAACAAAAAGACTGGTCCCTAAAGGCCTGAATCCACCTGACACCCAGGGAGGCTTGGGGCAGCACAGTCTGGGCATTCAGGGGAGCAAGAGCCGCACTGTCCTTACTCCCAGGGACGCCACGTGGTCCTGGAGAAATGTGTTCTGTAGACCGAGGAACATACCCTTCTCCCTTAGTCAAGGAGCTCCCAGTGCAGACAGAGAGGACACCACACTTCCTGAAGTGGGCCTTTGTTGCAGCCACTGATGTTCAGACTTCTCAGCCTTGGTCATTCTACTGCAGGATTCATTGAAGGGTCTGCTTCATATGACAAATCTTCCAAACCCGCTGGTGCATGCATGAACATGAACACACACACACATACACATGCATGGTACTATTTTGTGGGTTCTCTCTGCCTGTCTTTTTTTTTTTGCCTCCGGGGTTATTTACGGGGTTCCGTGCCTGCAGCACAAATCCAGTGCTCCTGGAGGTCATTTTTTCCCTTTTGTTACCCTGGTTGTTTTACCATTGTTGTGGTTATTATTATCGTTGGTATTGATGTCATCATTGTTGGATAGGACAGAGAGAAATGGAGAGAGGAGGGGAAGGCAGAGAGGGGGACTGAAAGACAGACACCTGCAGACCTGCTTCACCACCTGTGAAGCGACTCCCCTGCAGGTGGGGAGCCAGGGACTCAAACCAGGATCCTTACGCCGGTCCTTGCGCTTGGCACCATGTGCGCTTAACCCACTGTGCTACCGCCTGACCCCCTGCCTGTCACTCTTTATTAGGAGAAGAGCCAACATCGGGAGAAAGTGATAAGAGAGATTGTTGGAACACATGAAGTTTTCAAAGATTGAAATCTAGGTCACTTGAATGACTGAAAACCGTCTGTCCAACAGTGTTATCTTTCTCTGGCACTGTTTCCTCATAGCTGCCCCTCTGATTTTCTCTCTGCTCTGCTCTGACTTTTATGCATTGAAAAATATAATTATGGGCTGGGGAGATGGCATAATAATTATGCAAAAAGCTTTCATACTTGATTTTCACAGGTCCCAGCTTCAACCCCCAGCACCACTGATACACCAGAGTTGAGCAGTACGCTGGTCTCTGTCAGTCAGAATGTTCGTCAGTCTGTGTATCTCTATCTTTCAGTATCTCTCTTTCATTAAAAATAAATAAATAATAAATACATATTTTGAAATAAATACATTTTATTTTTATTTTCAAAATGTTTATTTATTTACTTACTTATTTATTTTTGCTCAAGAGAGGCCAGAGCACTGCTGGACACATGTACCAGGGATCAAACCCAGGACCTCATGCCTGCAAGCCCTGGGCTCCACCCCTGAGATTTTTTTTTTTTGGTCATTGAACTGTTTGGGTTATACTATCTCCCAACAGGGGCATGGAGGATTTTTTTTTGAAGAGTCATAGGATTGCTCACAGAGAATTCTGTCTGGTGTTCCTTCAGGCACGTGGTGGGAGTGAACTAGGCCACGTTCCAAGGACACGCTTTGGCCAGGAAGGGATGAGTGCAGGATGAGTTGGTGTGTCTGTCGGCAGAGAGTCTGGTAGTATTCCAGACTCTTGGCTGTCTATCAGCTCAGTCCCAGCTCCATGTTGACTTGGAGCAGTGTCCCCAGGACAGGCTGAGGAACAAGCTACACAAGTGAGATGAGACTCCGTCTTGTTGAGATTTGGGGACTCTCATTAGAACATAACCTTGGCAAATTTGATGGATGCCTAGTACAAAGAAACTATTTTCTTCTCCTATTCCTGTTCCTTCTCCTTCCTTTTTGCCTCCAGGACTGTTGCTGGGGATTGGTGCCAGCACTAGGAATTCACTGCTCCTGGTGGCCATTTTTTTCCATTTTATTGGATAGGACAGAGAGAAATTGAGAGAGGAAGGGAGATAGAGAGGAAGAGAAAGAGAGATATTTGCAGAACTGCTTCACCACTTGTGAGACATCTCCCCTGCAGGTGTGGAGCTGGGGGCTCAAACCTGGATCCTTGCTCGGATCCTTGTACTTAGTACTATATGCACTTATCCCAGTGCACCACCACCGGTATCCATCCTCTTTGCCTCCTCCTTTTCCTTCTACTTCCTCTTTTTATTCTTCTAAAGTTAAATAGAAAATGTTGATCACAAAAGGAAATTTATCTCAAGGGCAGATAGGAACATTTGCATTTCATACAGTGATAAACAAATGTCTTGCAAAAGTGAAGACTGTGGCATGAGTATTATTTTTTTTCATTTTTTAATTTGTGACCAACAGTGGGCTACATGATTGTAAGATTGCAGGGTAGAGCTCCACACCACACCAACCACTTTAGTCCTGTGTCCTCACCCTTTCACCTCCCAAGGATAACCACTGTAGTTCTCACAAAATCTTAGAAGCAGTTTGCTTCTGTTACGTCCTGTGTACGATTTCTCTAGATACATGTGAGTGAGACCATGTGGTAGCTGTCTTTCATCTCTTATTTTTTTAAGCATCATCACCTCCAGTTCCATCCACTTTGTCCCAAGAGACACAATTTCACATTTTTTATTTCAGGGTAGTAGTCCATGGAATCTATATCCCATAACTTCTTTCGCCAGTGATCTGTGGGTGGGCATTTAGGCTGCTTCCTCTCTTTGGCTATTGTGAATAATGCAGCTATGAACATAGGGGTGCACATATTCTTTTTTTTTTCCAGAGACTTATTCTTCAGTATGTGTTTCTTTTCTTTTTTCTTTTTTCTTTATTTAGTTTCTTTATTGGGGAATTAACGTTTACATTCAACAGTAAATACAATAGTTTGTACATGCATAATATTTCCCAGTTTTCCATATAACAAGACAACCCCCACTAGGTCCTCTGTCATCCTTTTGGACCTGTATTCTCCCCCCCCACCTCCCCAGTCTAAAGTCTTTTACTTCGGTGCAATATGCCGATTCCAGTTCAGATTCTACTTGTGTTTTCTCTTCTGATCTTTTTTTTCAACTTCTGCCTGAGGGTGAGATCATCCATATTCATCCTTCTCTTTCTGACTTATTTCACTTAACATGAATTTTTCAAGATCCATCCAAGATAGGCTGAAAATGGTGAAGTCACCATTTTTTATAGCTGAGTAGTATTCCATTATGCATATATACCACAACTTGCTCAGCCACTCATCTGTTGTCAGATACCTGGGTTGCTTCCAGGTTTTGGCTATTACAAATTGTGCTGCCAAGAACATATGTGTACACAGATCTTTCTGGATGGATGTGTTGGGTTCCTTAGGATATATCCCCAGGAGGGGAATTGCAGGGTCATAGGGTAGGTCCATTTCTAGCCTTCTGAGAGTTCTCCAGACTGTTCTCCACAGAGGTTGGACCAATTGACATTCCCACCAGCAGTGCAGGAGGGTTCCTTTGACCCCACACCCTCTACAGCATTTGCTGCTGTTACCTTTTCTGATGTGTGACATTCTCACAGGAGTGAAGTGATATCTCATTGTTGTCTTGATTTGCATTTCTCTGACAATCAGAGACTTGGAGCATTTTTTCATGTGTTTCTCGGCCTTTTGGATCTCTTCTGTGGTGAATATTCTGTCCAAGTCTTCCCCCCATTTTTGGATGGGGTTATTTGTTGTCTTGTTGTTGAGTCTGGCAAGCTCTTTATATATGTTGGTTATTACACTCTTATCTGATGTATGGCATGTAAAGATCTCCCATTCTGTGAGGGGTCTCTTGATTTGGGTAGTGGTTTCTTTTGCTGTGAAGAAGCTTTTTAATTTGATGTAGTCCCATAGGTTTATATTTGCCTTAGTCTTCCTTGTAATTGGATTCGTTTCATTGAAAATGTCTTTAAATTTTATGCAGAAAAGAGTTATGCCAATATTTTCCTCTAAGTATCTGATAGTTTGTGGTCTAACATCCAAGTCCTTGATCCACTTGGAATTTACTTTTGTATTTGGTGAAATACAGTGATTCAGTTTCATTCTTCTGCATGTTTCAACCCATTGTTTCCAACACCATTTGTTGAAGAGACTCTGCTTTCCCCATGTAATAGTCTGGGCCCCTTTGTCAAAGATTAGATGTCCATACGTGTGGGGCCTCATTTCTGGGCTCTCAATTCTATTCCACTGGTCAGTGTGTCTGTTCATGTTCCAGTACCAAGCAGTTTTGATGACAATGGCCCTATAATACAGTTTGAGATCTGGGAGTGTGATGCCTCCGGTTCTGTTCTTTTTTCTCAAGATTGTTTTGGCAATTCTAGGTCTTTTCTGGTTCCAGATAAACATTTGTAGCATTTGTTCTATTCTCCTAAAAAATGTGCTTGGGATCTTGATGGGGATAGCATTAAATTTGTAGATGGCTCTGGGTAATATATTCATTTTGATGATGTTAATTCTTCCAACCCATGAACATGGAATATCTTTCCACTTCTTTGTGTCTTTTTCAATTTCTTTGAGTAGTGACTCATAATTTTCAGTATACAAGTCTTTCACTTCTTTGGTTAGGTTTACTCCTAGATATTTTATTGTTTTGTTGCTATAGACAAAGGAACTGATTTCTGGATTTCAATTTCTTCTAACTTATTGTTTGTATAGAGGAATGCCACTGACTTTTGAATGTTAATTTTATAGCCTGACACCTTACTGTATTGCCTGATGATTTCCAAAAGCTTCTTGCTGGATTCCTTAGGTTTTTCCATGTATACTATCATGTCATCTGCAAATAAGGAGAGTTTGACTTCTTCTCTTCCAATCTGTATGCCTTTAATTCCTTGCTCCTGCCTGATTGCTATGGCAAGAACTTCCAACACTATGTTGAATAGTAATGGTGATAGTGGGCAGCCCTGTCTAGTACCTGATCTGAGGGGAAATGCTTCCAGTTTTTCACCATTGAGTATGATATGGGCTGTAGGTTTCCTATATATAGACTCCACTATCTTTAGGAATTTTCCATCTATTCCCATTTTTTGTAGTGTTTTGATCATAAAGGGATGTTGTATTTTGTCAAAGGCTTTCTCTGCATCTATTGATATGACCATGTGGTTTTTGGTCTTGCTTTTGTTGATGTGGTGGATCACATTGATTGATTTACGTATATTAAAACAACCTTGCATGCCTGGGATAAACCCCACTTGGTCATGATGAACAATCTTTTTGATATACTGCTATATCCGGTTGGCTAGAATTTTGTTCAATATTTTCGCATCTATGCTCATCAGAGATATTGGTCTGTAGTTTTCTTTTTTGGTTGTGTCCTTGTCTGCTTTTGGTATCAGGGTGATGTTGGCTTCATAGAAGCTGGCAGGGAGTATTCCAGTGTCTTCAATCTTCTGGAAGACTTTTAAAAGTAGAGGTCTTAGTTCTTCTTTGAAAGTTTTGTAGAATTCATTTGTAAAACCATCTGGTCCAGGACTTTTATTTTTGGGAAGATTTTTGATAACTGTTTCAATTTCATTAGCTGTGATGGGCCTGTTCATGTTATCCACTTCCTCTTTACTTAGTTTTGGAAGTTGGTAGGTATCTAGGAAATCATTCATTTCTTCCAGGTTCTCTAGCTTGGTGGCATATAGTTGTTCATAGAAGCCTCACATGATATGTTTAATTTCTGCAGTGTCTGTTGTGATTTCTCCTCTTTCATTTACTATCCAATTTATTTGGGTCTTCTCCCTTTTTTGTTTTGTGAGTCTGGCTAAAGGTTTGTCGATTTTGTTTACTCTTTCGAAGAACCAACATTTACTTTCGTTGATCTTTTGTATGGTTTTCCTATTCTCAATGTTATTTATTTCTGCCCTAACTTTAGTAATTTCTGTCCTTCTGGTTGCTTTAGGATTCCTTTGTTGTTCTTCTTCTAGGTCTTTAAGATGTGCAATCAGGCTGTTTATTTGTGCCTTTTCTTGTTTCCTAATGTGTGCTTGTATAGCTATGAACTTCCCTCTTAGGACTGCTTTAGCTGTGTCCCAACTATTTTGATAGCTTGTGTCTTCATTTTCATTGAACTCTCGAAACATTTTGATTTCTTCCTTGATTTCCTCTTTTACCCAGAAGTTGTTAAGAAATGTACTGTTGAGCTTCCACATTTTGGGACTGTTACTAATCTTTTGTTGATTGTTAAGTGTTAGTTTAATTCCACTGTGGTCTGAGAAGATGCTTGGGATGATTTCAGTGCTCTTGAATAGGCTGATGCTGTCTTTGTGGCCTAACATATGGTCTATCCTTGAGAATGATTCATGTGGATTTGAGTAAAATGTGTATTCCAGTTTCTTGGGATGAATGACTCTGAAAATGTCCAATAGTTCTAGTTTATCTATCTCTTCATTTAGCTCCCTTATGTCTTTACTGATTTTCTTCCTGGATGATCTGTCAAGTTGAGATAGTGGGGTGTTGAGGTCCCCTACTATGATTGTGTTACTGTTAAGATATTGCTGTAGCTCTTTCAGTAGAAGTTTGATGTATTTAGATGGCTTCTCATTGGGTGCATAGAGGTTAATAATTGTTAAGTCCTCTTGATTGACTGATCCTCTGAGCATAAAGTAGTGTCCATTCCTATCTTTTTTAATCTTATCTATTTTAAAGTCTATCATGTCAGATATGAGAATAGCTGTTCCTGCCCTTTTTTGTGGGCCATTGGCTTGAATGATAGTTTTCCATCCTTTCACTTTAAGTCTGTGTTTGTCTTGTTGCGTTAGGTAAGTTTCCTGTAGACAACATATTGTTGGGTTGTATTTTCTGATCCATCTTCCTACTCTGTGTCTTTTAATAGGTGAATTCAGGCCATTCACATTTATTGATATCAAAGATTGAAGATATTTTAATGCCATTCTTGTAGAGTTTTAGAGTGTTCTGATATATGTCCTATTTGTGGTGGTCTGGTTGTTTATAGGAGACCTTTCAGAACTTCTTTCAGGGCAGGCGTGGTGATGGTTGCTTCCTTCAACTGTTGCTTGTATGAGAAGGTTTTGATGCTTCCATCTAGTCTGAATGACAGTCTAGCAGGATATAGTATTCTTGGCTGAAAGCCTTTCTCATTGAGCACTCGATAGATATCTTGCCATTGTCTTCTGGCCTGTAGTGTTTGTATGGAGAAGTCTGCTGCTAATCTTATGGGTTTTCCTTTGTAGGTGACTCTTTGTTTTTCTCTTGCAGCCTTCAGGATCCTTTCTTTATCCTTGTTCTTTTCCATTCTAAGTATGATATGTCTTGGTGTCTTTAGGTCTGGGTTAATTCTGTTTGGGACCCTCTGGGCTTCTTGAATCTTTATGTCTTTGGTGTTGTCTAGACTAGAGAAGTTTTCAGCTACTATGGCCTGGAGAATGCTTTCTTCCTCTCCTTCTCTTTCTTCCTCTGGTATGCCAATAATGCGTATATTGTTTCTTTTGAAGTCATCCCATAGGACTCTGTTGTTGTTCTCAGCCTCTCTTAATCTCTTTTTGAGATCTCTTACTTCTTTTTTAGTTGTCTCTAATTCATCCTCAATCTTGCTAATTCTGTCTTCAGCCTCATAGATTCTATTCTCTCTGCCCTCTACTGCTTTCTGGAGTTCATCTATTTTGTTGCCCTGCTCTGATACTGTTTTAGCTTGTTCAGCTAGTTGCCTTCTTAGCTCAGCGATTTCAGCTTTCAGCTCTCTAATAACCATGAGATAATTAGAATTTTTTTCCATATTCTCATTTGTTGTTCCTGCATTTCTGATTAAAATTTTTTCAAATTCTTTACTCACTCCTGTTATTATTTCCTTAGCTAATGTTTGGATGTTGAACTCGTTGTTTTGTGCTTCACCCTCTGGAGGACTTTTAGCTGGACTCTTGTCCTGGTTCGAGTCTCCAATATTTTTTCTTGTTGTTTTAACTATTTTATATATTATGTTATGAGTTCCCTTTATCAGTACTTTTCAAATTATTGATCACTATTGCCTGGATTGACTTGTGTCTAAGTAATTTTATTAAAGGGTTTACCGTGGTGGAAGTTAACAGTTTTTTTTCAATCCCTGAGTTGGAGCTCAGTGGTGTAAAAGCCTCTTTTTTTTCTTCCCTGTAGGCTATGGGTGCCTGAGGGCTTTTAAACTATCAATAGGCTTCTTTGCTTAATCACTGACTCCTGACCAAGAGATAAAGCAGGGTGTGGCAGAGATAATCCAGTGGTTATGCAAAGAGACTTTCACAGCCCCTCAGCTATGCCAAGGAGGTATAGGTCTTCTCCTGAGTTTCCGGGTTAGATCTCTGTACCCTGGTGTCCCTCCCTGTTGCTGCTCCAGATTCTGAGGGTAGTAGCAATGGAGACTCAGAGTTGCACTTGGTGAGTCTCTGGGGAGTCCTTTCCTCCCTTCAGCTGTCCCCTTGTTGTGGAGCAGACTGGAGGTGGTGTCTCCACTGATAAACTGCTGAATGTTAGCAGTCACTTAATCTCTCCTTAGGCCCCTCTCTCCTCTCTGTCACTAGCCACGCGTGTTTGTACTCACGGGTGATTTACTGGGTTCCTGTGGTCATTCTAGTCCTGTCTTGTTTCGGTCCGGGTGGTCTCCTTTGGTATTTCTAGTTGATCCGGGAGAGGAGAGGAGAGGAGAGGAGAGAAAGCGATCTGCTGCTCGTAGCTCCGCCTCCGGAAGTCGAATCTGGAGCATTTTTTAATTAAATTTATTTTTTATTTAAGAAAGGATAAATTAACAGAACCATAGGGTAGGAGGGGTACAACTCCACACAATTACCATTACCCAATCTCCATATCCCATCCCCTCCCCTGATAGTTTTCCCATTCTCTATCCCTCTGGGAGCATGGACCCAGGGTCGTTGTGGGTTGCAGAAGATGGAAGGTCTGGCTTCTGTAATTGCTTCCCCGCTGAACATGGACATTCACTGGTAGGTCCTTACTCCCAGTTTGCCTCTCTCTTTTCCTAGTAGGGTGGGTCTCTGGGAAAGCTGAGCTCCAGGACATATTGGTGGGGTCTTCAGTCCAGGGAAGCCTGGCTGGCATCCTCATGGCATCTAGAACCTGGTGGCTGAAAAGAGAGCTAACATACAAAGCCAAACAAATTGTTGAGCAATCATGGACCCAAAGCTTGGAATAGTGGAGAGGAAGTGTTGGGGGGGGTACTCACTGAAAACTCTAGTGTACTTCTGCTTTCAGGTATATGTTTTGCACTTGTTTATGGAAGAGCATTTTTTTCATGTGTTTCTCAGCCTTTTGGATCTCTTCTGTGGTGAATATTCTGTCCATGTCCTCTCCCCATTTTTGGATGGGGTTGTTTTCTTGTTGTTGAGTTTGGCAAGCTATTTATATATTTTGGTTATTAAACTGTTGTCTGATGTATGGCATGTAAAGATCTTCTTCCATTCTGTGAGGGGCCTCTTGGTTTGGGTAGTGGTTTCTTTTGATGTGCAGAAGCTTTTTAATTTGATGTAGTCCCGTAGGTTTATGCTTGCCTTAGTCTTCTTTGTAATTGGATTCATTTCATTGAAGATGTCTTTAAAATTTATATGGAAGAGTTCTACCAATATTTTCCTCTAAGTATCTGATAGTTTCTGGTCTAACATCCAAGTACTTGATCCACTTGGAATTGACTTTTGTATTTGGTGAAAGATAGTGGTTCAGTTTCATTCTTCTACATGTTTCAACTCATTTTTTTCCAACACCAATTGTTGAAGAGACTCTGCTTTCCCCATTTAATAGTCTGGGCACCTTAGTCAAAGATTAGATGTCCATAGGCATGGGGGCTTACTTCTGGGCTTTCAGTTTGATTCCACTGGTCAGTGTGTCTATTCATGTTCTAGTACCAAGCAGTTTTGAAGACAATGGGCCTATAATACAATTTGAGATCTGGGAGTGTGATGCCTCCAGTTCTGTTCTTTCTTCTCAAGATTGTTTTGGCAGGGGTGCACATATTCTTTCAAGTTAGAGACTGAGTGTCCTTTGTATAAATCATGGTGTTAGAGAATTCTTATAGTAATCAGGATGACTAAAGCCAAGGTGGGTGGAGGAAGCAAGGGATCTTTTATTTACAAGCGGGCCAGGAGCTCAGATCTTTCTGATAACTGTGGCCCTGAACAGAGGGACAGTACAAGCTTATATAGGGGGTGCAGGCTTGAGAGCAAAAACATCATCACTGAAGCTGAGGCTGCAAGGTCAAGGGGTGGGACTTTGTCGGGCTCTTTGTGGAGAGGCCTCTTCCTGGGCACAAACTCCTGGTCTACCCCTCTGTTGCACACTAGATATAGGGGTCCAGAAGAATGTTCCAGGACAGTAGGAGTGAGTCTGCGGGACTGACTCAGTGCCCGGTGCTAGTGTCTCTGCAAGAGATGACCTGGGGAATGCTTCATGAACACTCCGTTTATTGAACAGCAAAGCAGGGTTTATAAGGGGTCACAGGAGGAAGTGACATGTGTCTACCATATATGGTAGGGAGGCAAATGGTCTGGGGAGGGTCAGGACTTTTCCAGTAATTGGTGAGCAAGAGGTTTAATCAGTTAAAACAACTAGGAAACAAGGTTATCAGTAACCAGCAGCCAGAGGGGGGTCCTGAAGGCAGAGAGAAGATAGATCAGATATGATCAAAGGAATGGAATGGGTGGGGAAGTAGGGAGGGGATTCTCAGGCAAAACGATGATTATGTAGATAATAAGGGAGTGGGCTATTGTGAGACAGGGAGGCTGATAAGGCAGGGCAGATCCTGGAGGCCGTGTCCCTCCTTGCTTGACCTCTTAGTAGAGAGAGACTGATAGGATTGGCCGTGTCCCTCAGGCACCCATCTTTCAATGAGGGGGGTCCTGCCAAGCTCTACCATATCTTCATAATTCCCTACAGGACTTGAACCCATTGCTCAGGATCTGGCTGCCTTAGTTACTTTTAACTTCCTTGCAGAGCTGTGTCTGGGCAGGTTCAGCTTCAGCATAAGATACTCCACTGGGGAGGGGGTACCTTTTAGGAGAGCAGAAGCTAGCTAGGGTTACAGAAGTTGCCTTCTCAGTAAAAGTTCAGTCTGATCTTCATTGTCTCTACTTGTTATCACCCAGTGAAGGCCAGCCTGCACTAACCACCTGCACTATCTCTGGACTTTCCACACATTCTTAACCCTTCATTGTATTTTCAGTTTTTCTGTCCTGTATTGAGGCCTACTTAGAAATGCACCACAATCAGATTATAAGCACAGGTTGTAAGCATATCCAGGGGCTAAAATCTGGAAATTGGAAATTTCCTATCATTTACCTCCTCTTCTCAACCATCTGATGTTTTTTTACTCTTAAATCTCTAGCTTTGTTGGGAACTGGGTGTATTTCTTGCATGACTAGATGTACTTTTGTCATAATTATCTCTGATTCATTTACAAAGTAGCAACATTTTTCTTGCAGGTATACATATAAGCCTTTCTTTTCTGCATCTATTAAGTCTAGTCTCTTTCTATTTTGTAGGACTACAGCAGTCAATGAGTTTATTTACCTCTGTAAGTTCACCAGGGAATCAGATACTCTGTCCATGTAAAAGACAGGGTCTAAGTCCACACTGACCCCATGTTGGATCTTATTTAACTCTTTAACCATCTATCAGGAATGGGAGAGCTCCTTGTCTCCCTAGGTCAGGGCATAAGCAAAACAAAACAATCACATACATTGTAGGGTACACAGTAGAAGCATTATAACAGCATGTGTTATAGTGACTTTCACCTTTTGTCTTAAACACTAGTATCATAAGCACAATTAAGTATAACATTTTTGACTAAGTCATTGAGAAACAGAGAGGAATCAAACACCCCGGATAGGAAATTTCTTACGCGCATGGAATAGTGAAGAACTCAAAGAGTATCTCTCTATGGCCCTAAGCAGCTGGGGCCACAGTCTATAGTGCAATAAACATAAAGGGCCAAAACGATTGGGAAAACACAGGTTACAGGGAAGAGGGGATAATGCATTTATTCCTGGTGATGATTCCTCAAGCTTCTGCTGTGTGCAGGACAATCAGCTTCCGGTGGTGGTTTCAGCAGGGCTGAAGATTTCTTTCTATTTTTCACGCTTCTGGATGGTCCCCTAAGGGACTCATTGGGTCTCCCATGTACTCCCAGGCTGCTTGTCTATTGTCTGGAAGAATCAGCTCTGTCAGTGAATGTTGGTATGCTTCTAGTTCTGCTTCTGGGATCCCTTCTGTTACATTGCTTGACATTGTGGTCTATTTACATGGTCATTGGTTTGGTCTCACTCCCCCTGCCTCTGGGAGATTTTGGTTTAGTCCTTGCTAGTTCAAGCTTCTTCTTTCTCCCCACCCCCTATCCTACATATTTCCTTTGTTCCTGTCTCTTCTGCCAGAGGAGAGAGTGGAAAGATAGAGAAGGACAAGATTGTGATTAGAGATTGCTTAGATTGTGCTGTGTTCCACGTCAATAAAGAAATACTGCTCTTTACTCAGCCATGAGTCTCTGGTCGTCTCTATCCCCCGCCCATGAAGCCAGCTCGGTGAAAATGATAAAATGGCGTGCCAGAACAGGGATGAGAATTTTGGCTCCACACACATGCAGAGACCAAAGGAGGTCAGATAAGTAAAGCTGCTGTGGCCTGCCTTTCTACTTATGAAGAGGTTTCCAAAGAAATCTGCCCTTTCTTTATGAGACAGTTTCTCTGTCTCTGGAACATTTTGCTCTGGGCCACACTGTGGTTTCTGCCCACCACCCATCTGCAGGAGCCTGCTCACCACCGCGGGGCATGGGGCATTAGGCGCGGGCTTCCTCCACACTGCTTGGCTGCCGGGGTCAGGAAGGCGGGCAAGGCGGACAAGGCAGGCAAAGCTGCAGCCCATCCTGGCCCCCGCCCTGAGGCGCCCACACCTTCTGCACGGCTGGCCCGCCCACCCTCCTGCTATGATGTCTGGGCAGATCCTGGACCACCCAGAGACCGTGGGCTCCCTGCCGGGACTGGGCCCCCTGGCTGAGATCCCCAGCTTGGCTCTGACAGCAGAGGAGCTAGAATATGCAGACATCCGTGCAGTGAGCGCACCCCTGCAATTCCTGGAGGTGAAGTTGGGCAAGAGGCCACTGCTGGACAACACACCCCCCAAACAACTAAGACCGTACAGATCTAAATTTGTGTTTAAAATGACATGTCTTCGTAACAAAAGTTTTTCTCCTTGTGTACTGAAGACCATGTTTATGTGTGTGTTTGAAGTTTGGTAAACATTAACTTTAAGGTTAGAAATGTAACTTTAAGGCTAAATTTTTACCAGGAAAAGTTAAATGAAAAAGATTTTCAACATAATTCTCATAAAGGTAAAATTAACTTACATTTAAAGTCTGAGGTAAAAATTAGTTTTTTAACTAATTTGGTCTAAAAACCTGTGCACACCTAGGGTGTGTCTCCATCTTATATGGGAGTAACAAAAGGTAAACAAAAGACGTTATTGATATGTAAAGCTTTCAAATACCTTCTTAATTAGAGATATAACCAGCCCAGGCAAACAACAGATTGCACAATGGTTATGCTAATGATTCTCATGCCTGAGGCTTTTAACCATGGTTCTGTTTACTTTTCCACATTTTATTGAGTTTAAACTGTTTAAACAACCTAAAATCATACTAGAAAGGACTTCCAATTATAATGCAGTTATCAATTATGGTAAACTTCTAACCTGCTACAAGTTTTGTTTCACAAGTAAGTGAATTGCAGCTATCAAGTTCTCTACAGAAAAGCAGAATTCCAGCGACTGACCTTCCTCATGCCACATTTTACCCCCTGGCACTTCTTCCATGGTCATCCACTTTGGACTGGCTCTGAACTATTGGACTCACTGTTACACCTCTTGGACACTTTACACAACTCTACAGCAACTTCCCTTTATGCTGCTGGGTTTTTCAAAGACTGACTGCAGCCAGTTGCCTTGGAACTCTATAGGCCACCCCCCCCTCCTTTCTAGGTAATGCCCACAGAGGCAGGATATGCCCACAGAGGCAGGAAATGCCCTTTAGCTTGATAAGCCTTGTCCACAGAGGCAAGAAACACCCCCCTCAGGTCTTCCCTTGGCATCACACTGGTTCTTGTTGCTCTTTTATTTGTTCTTCCGTGTCTTGTGCCAGTTTTTTTTTTAATGCCTATACGATAATATAGGTTTCTGTTCACCCCACACTCCTGATACTATGGTCAATTAGTTAAAAAGAAAAGGGGGAATTGTTGGTATGCTTCTAGTTCTGCTTCTGGGATCCCTTCTGTTACATTGCTTGACATTGTGGTCTATTTACATGGTCATTCTGTTATATTGGTTTGGTCTCACTCCCCCTGCCTCTGGGAGATTTTGGTTTAGTCCTTGCTATTTCATGCTTCTTCCTTCTCCCCACCCCCATCCTACGTATTTCCTTTGTTCCTAACTCTTCCGCCAGAGGAGAGAGTGGAAAGATAGAGAAGGACAAGATTGTGATTAGAGATAGATTAGACTGTGCTGTGTTCCACGTCAATAAAGAAATACTGCTCTTTACTCAGCCATGAGTCTCTGGTCGTCTCTGTCCCCCGCCCGTGAAGCCAGCTTGGCGAAATGACACGTGAAGGTCTGGCAGCCTTGTCACTCTAGGGTGACAGATCGACACAGCAATGCCAGTAACTATAACAAATACCTTTTACTCAGACCATGTCTCTGGGCTCAGATGAGGGGAACCCAGTTTCTTAGAGGACACAGAATTTTTCTTTTTTAAAAAACTTCCTGATTTGTTTCTCTCTAATCTTATTAGATATAGGGTCAAACTTATTTTACTTACTGGTGGGGTGACTCTTTAGTTGTACAGGATCTCAAAGGCTGACTAACCTGAGACGTGGCTAAAGATAATTGAGTTCCTTAACAATGGTATGAGTTTTTCACTCATAACTTTTGGCCAAAGTAACCTACATATGACACTTTTGTCTTTGAAAATGGAAGAAGAGTGAGGCAGAGAGTTGTAGAATAGCTCACTTGGATAATGTGTTGCTTTGCCATGTGTATGACCCAGGTTCGAGTCCTACCACCACTGCATTGAAGGAAACATTGGTGCTGTGTTCTCTTTTGCTCTGTCTCTCTTTTAAAAAATAGTGAGGCAGAGAAAGAAGGAACACAGTTAATTTAACATCAAATTTGGGGAAGGGAAGTAATTTCTGTTCACCTTTGAGTTTTAAAACTTTTTAAAATATTATATATTCATTATTAGAGATAGAGAAATTGAGAGGAGAAGGGGACAGAGATAGGGAAAGAGACAAAGAGATACCTGCAGCCCTGCTTCACCACTTGTGAAGCTTTCTCCCTGCAGGTGGGTACCAGGGGCTTGAACCTGGGTCCTTGTGCACTGTAATGTGTGCACTTAACCAGGTGCGCTACCACCTGGCCCCTAAAAATAAACTTTAAAGGGAAAAAGTTACACATAATGTTCAAATTTTTATAACTAGCACCAATACAATTTCTGTACTTGAAACCATAGCTTCAGGTCACAGGTTGGTCTCTCTCTCTCTCTGGGGTCAGGTGACTTAGTGACCATTTTTCAATGACAGTTCCATGTTCCCATATCTATTCAGATTCGAAGGAAGCTTAGGTTCAGCTCTGTGTCCTTTGGAATGTCCAGAGATCATCCCTACTCCTCTATGGTCAAGGTCAACAACTGCTTCTGCTCACTACCTTGTTCCATCCCCTAGGATCTGTTAGAAAAAAAAGGGAGGTGGGGGTGGGTGGTTGGTGGCACACTCAGTTGAGCATACAGTGTGCAAGGACTCAGGCTGATGTTCTCAAGAGTTCCTATAGCTTTTTCTTTTTTCTCTCCCTCTCTGTCTCTCTCCTCTCTCTCCTTCTCTCTCTCTCTATCTCTCTCTCAATTTTTCTGTCTCTAATAAATAAAATTTTTTTTAAAAATTTGAGATAAGGTTTATGAATCCCATGGGTGTGTGTAAACCTTTTCTTTACTTTAGAACCTGTACCTGAGGTCAGGTCAAACAAATGGAGAATGGACTCCTCTCCCATCAAGCCAAAGAGCTACAGAGAATTCTCAGCCTAACAGGGGTAGATATTTTCTCACCAGAACTGTCCTGGCTGATGTAGAAGTCCACAGGTATTTGTCCATAGTAGAACTGGCCTGGAAAAACAAAACAAAACAAACAAACAAACAAGCTCACTGCTTTGATCCCTATGACTCAGTTCTCAGCTCTGTGCTTGCAATAGACATTTGGGGTTGGTAGACCAGCGTGTAGCTAGTTCCCAACAACCTTGTGATTTTTGTGCTTGGTCCTGGTGAAAGTAGCAAAGGAAATCAAAAAAGTCTGCACTGGTGTCTAATCACTGGTGAGAACCAGCAATTCTATCTCTTATTCCAGGTCCAAGGCAAGGATCAGCATAATTGGTTTTGTTTTCAGTTGGACCTTTGTGATGCGAGTGGTGGAGTGTCTTTTCTGTTCTGCTCCTTTGTCTGCAAAGCTGAAGCTGATAGCCTTATTAGGTAAATTCCTCTGCTCAGTTGGTGGAGTGGGTGGTCATTTCTTATTTTAATGAGTTCTTTTAATGGGTTCTTGTAAACTGGATATGAAGAGAGTTCAATGCATCATTGAGCTCAAAGATGATATTATCATTATAATACCCTTTTTTCTTTGCTCCACCCATCATAACTATGAATAAACTTCACTGATGGGTACTCGTTGGGGAGAGGTCCATGTTGTGAGACTTAATTTGAGTCTTTCTTAAAAAAAAAAAAAAGAGTCTTACATGCAGATGACAACTTGAACAAGTCCCACAAAATTCTAACAGAAGAGTTACAAGTGGGAGTCCTGAACTGTGCCACTGAGTAGACCTAGTGCCCTTATAATCACCCTCCTTATTTGCATGCAGATAGTGATGTTTTGCTCTCCTACAGAGATGAAATGTGCTTCTAAGGCCACATGCAGCCCAGTCAGTTGCTAGTCTAAATCCTGTCTTCCTCAACCTACTGAACCCTAGTCTCGCCTGCATGGGGACATAACAGGACTGATTCAGTGACCTTGAAAGAAGTCAAATGCTTCTGGATGACGCTGGTGCCCTTTGAAATACTAACTGATTCTTTGAAATAATTGCCTGGTTGCCAGAATCTCATCTGAGCCCCCCGCCCCCCCACGGGATCTCAAATTGATGAAGTTTCTATTACTGTGGTTCAGGAGGTGGCATAGTGGATAAAACCTTGAACCCCTCAAGCATGAGGTCCTGAGTTGGATCCTTGGCAACACGTGTTTCAATGTATCAGAGTGATGTTTTGTTCTTTCTCTTTCTCTCTCTTTCTCTCTCTCTTTCTCTCTATCCTCCTATCCCCTTCATGAATAAATAAATTAATTAAATATTTTTAAAAAGAAGTTTCTCATGGGGGTATGGATTGACCTGTCAACACCCATGTCCAGCAGAGAAGCAATTGTAGAAGCCAGATGTTCCACCTTTTTTTTTTTTGCACCATAAAGATTTTTGGTCCATATTCCCAGAGCGATAAAGAATAGTGAAACTTCCAATGGAGGGGATGGTACACGGAACTCTGGTGGTGGAAATTATATGGAATTGTACCTCTCTTATCCTACAATCTTGTTGATCACTATTAAATCACTTATAAAATTTTTTTAAGTTTCTATTACCTATGAAATATGATATTTGAAATAGAGATTGAGTTGTAGAAAAGTTAACAAGAGCTATTTCACAGGCATTTTTGCATCTGGACTTTATGAAATCAGTCCACTGCTGAGCTCTGGACACCATCCACATAGAATATGCTGTGAATGTTCCCCCACGCACTCGAGTCCCTCTAGCTAACATTCTGCTGGCCTGAGAGATATGTGCTTGTGACTATTGATACCATGTTGTTCTCTCTCTCTTTTGTTTGACAAGATTATACTCATTCTTCAAGATTTTGGATCAAATAACATTCTCATGAGCCTTTCTGATTCTCACCGCCTTAGCCATGGGCTCCAGCAGGAAACTGGTACACATTCAGATAGGGTGCCCTTTGAAATACTAACTGATTCTCTGAAATAATTGCCTGGTTGCCAGCATTTTATCTGAGTACTATTTCGAGTCTTACCTTAAAACACCAAGTATATTTATAAATATTTTCTTATCCTTTAACTTGTCAGTGTGTACCTACTTCATTGCCCCAAACAGTATGATCAAAATTCCCAAATCAAGGCACTTTGTCCTTCTTTTCCTTTTTCTTTTTTTTTTTGCATCCTCTTCTATGGTTTAATGATTAGACTGGGAAACACTGATGAGTTTGTTGAGACACAGGTAGACTGGCTTTCAAACACGAACTCAGTGACTACGCGGGGCACACTCTGCCAGTCTGTACTGATTAAAGGAATCACACTGGCTGGCAAATGGCAGCAGGTGCCTCACCTCTGTGGGAAGCCCAGTGGTAATGATGAGTTTGGCAATCAGCATTCTATTGTCCACCTTGAAATCATCTCGTAAGGTGTGGGTGTGAACGCTAAGAACCCAGTACTGTGAGTGCCTTGAGAAAGAAATCGCAGATGCTCCACACTGGGTGTGTGTGTGTGTGTGTGTGTGTGTGTGTCTTTGAACCCTCTGCAAATGATCTTCTGTCCAGTAAGATCAGCATGGCTTTCATAAGTCTTAGTGTGCTAAATCAAAGAATCAAACATTTCATTTTTTTATTTCACATGAGAGCGAGACCAGAGCACCAGTCCAGACACCTGACACTAGGAATTGAACAAGGAAGGCATTATGGATCATGATTGCTGGAGCCAGGCATGCTCTGGTCGCTCTCTACCTCTTAGCAAACAAATAACCCTAATATGAGGGCATGCAAATTTGGTGTGCTACCTACCAGCTGTGATCGGGCTTTTTTTTTTTAAAGGAAATAAAGTGACCTAGTTCTAGGACTCCAAATAAAGGTAAGAACTGGGAGTCGGGCGGTAGCACAGTGGGTTAAGCGCAAGTGGCGTGTAAAGATCCCAGTTTGAGCCCTTGGCTCCCCACCTGCAGGGGAGTCGCTTCACAGGCAGTGAAGCAGGTCTGCAGGTGTCTGTCTTTCTGTCCCCCTCTCTGCCTTCCCCTCCTCTCTCCATTTCTCTCTGTCCTATCCAACAACAATGACATCAATAACAACAACAATAACTAAAACAAAACAACAAGGGCAACAAAAGGGAATAAATAAATTAATTAAAAAATTAATTAAAAGATAAAGGTAGGAATTGTAGATCAGAATTGCTAAGAGGTTTTTCTTTCTTTTTTAAATTTCTTTATTGGGGAATTAATGTTTTACATTCAACAGTAAATACAATAGTTTGTACATGCATAACATTTCCCAGTTTTCCATATAACAAGACAACCCCCACTAGGTCCTCTGTCATCCTTCTTGGATCTATATTCTCCCCACCTACCCACCCCAGAGTCTTTTACTTTGATGCAATATGCCAATTCCAGTTCAGGTTCTACTTGTGTTTTCTCTTCTCATCTTGTTTTTCAACTTCTGCTTGAGAGTGAGATCATTCCATTTTCACCATTCTGTTTCTGACTTATTTCACTTAATATGAATTTTTCATGGTCCATCCAAGATCGGCTGAAAACGGTGAAGTCACCATTTTTTATAGCTGAGTAGTATTCCATTATATATAGACCACAACTTGCTCAGCCACTCATCTGTTGTTGGACACCTGGGTTGCTTCCAGGTTTTGGCTATTACAAATTGTGCTGCTAAGAACATATGTGTACACAGATCTTTTTGGATGGGAGTGTTGGGTTCCTTAGGATATATCCCCAGGAGAGGAATTGCAGGGTCATAGGGTAGGTCCATGTCTACTAAGAGGTTTTTTTGAATGGATGTGAACTATATAGGAAGCCATGTGTGTATGCAGGTTGTCTTCCTATAACAAATATTTATTATTTATTTTTTTTAGTTTTATTAGTGATTTAGTAGTGATTTGCAAGATTATAAGATAATGGGAGTATAATTCTACACCACTCTCACCACCAAATTTCTATGCCCCCACCCCTCTCCTGTACTAACTGCCATAGTTCTCCCAAGGTCATAGATATGGAATACACACACACACACACACACACACACACACACACACACACACACACACACACACCATTTTTACTCACTTCTACAGGTCTGCATTCACTTCCTTTCTAAGTCACACATACGCTTATACCTATTATAACTTTCAGTTGTCATTCATTTTTTTCTCTATTTTTTAATTTGATAGGAAAGAGAAAAATTGAGAGAACAAGAGGAGATAGACAGAGAGATACCTGTAGAACTATTTCACCACTTGTGAAGATTCCCCCCCGTAGGCAGGGGCCAGGGGCTTGAACCTGGGTCCAATGTGTGCCATGCAGGATGCCCTTTCTTTCTTTCTTTCTTTTTCTTTCTTTCTTTCTTTCTTTCTTTCTTTCTTTCTTTCTTTCTTTCTTTCTCTCTCTCGCTCTCTCTCTCTTCCTTTCTTCTGCCACCAGGGTTATCATTGGGGCCCCACACCAAAGGATGAATCCACTGCTTTTGGTGGCCACCCCCCACACACACCTTTTAAAAAATTTTTTGAATGGTTTCAGGATCATTTGCGTTGAATGAATAGAAACCTGAGGCTTCAGTATCATGACTACCTCTTTCTCCATAGGACTTTTATTCTGCTGGAAGTCATACTGCTGGCTGGATAGAACGGATGGAAAGGAGGAGGTGGGGGATAGACATGAAGAGAGAGCCACCTGAAGACCTGCCTTACCGTTCGTGAAACTTCCCTCCTTCAGGTGGGGAGCAGGGGCTCAAACTCGGGTCCTCATGCGTGGTAATGGGTGCACTTAGCCAGGTGCATCACTGCCTGGCTCTGCAGGCTGCTGTCATAATACTGCATTTAACTCCAGATCACGAGACGCTCTACCTTGCGATGTCATGTCTGAAGCAATAGTGCCAGGTAACGGGCAGGTATGCAGTGAATGAACAGGTCACAGAGAACACATCACAGGCAGATGTTTCCATCAAAACCAAGCTATCTGTGTTTGCATCTTGCCACGACCTTCAATTTTTCTCTCAGGAATTTGGGATTCAGGTAGCACATGGAAGACATCTGTGAGCTTCTCTATAGAAACTGTAGGCACAACGCTTCCACCACAATTAATGTCAGTATTGTGTGTAGTTTCTGGACATGCTCATTGTACCTAGCTTTTGGAGTTGATATTGTTCCTGATTTTATTTATTTATTTATTGAATAGAAACAAAGAACTTGAAAGGGAAGAAGGAGACAGAGAGCACCCTTGAGTCCTGTAGCACTACTCCTCTGCTCATTAAATCATTCCCCTATAGGTGGGGGTTGAGGGGTGGAAGGCTGGAGCCTGGGCCCTTGTGCATTATAGCATGCATGCTCTCCCATAGTGCTCCACTGCATGGCCCCCTGGAGGGTTTTTCTTTTTTAAAAAATATTGTATTTATTTTATTTTAATGAAAGTGAAATACAGAGAGAGTTTCTCAGAGAAAGACCAGGGCACTGCTCAGCTCTGGCTTATGGTAGTGCTGGGGACTGAAGCTGGGGCTTTAGAGCCTCAGGCAGGAGAGTCTTACAGAAGCATCATACTGTCTCCGCAGCCCTGCTTTTGGGGTAATGGCTGCCATTTTCTCCAGTTCAACAGGAATCTTCTCTGCCGGGATAGCCTGAGGGTACTTCTTCCCGAGCTAGTGCTCTCTGGGTTGGAGAGAACTCAACTGGAGCCAATCTAGGCTGCTGCGTGGGAGAGGGATCAGGAACTCGTGCCGCACCAACTTCGCAGGAGATACACTCTGGAACTCTCGGAGCCGGAAAGCAATTTCCAAGTGTCTTTAATCAGAAGAGCAGCTGTTTTTATACTCTCCAAGTAGGGTGGAAACAGGATGTGATATAGAGAGGGTGGAGAGAAAAGTGACTGGTGAAAATCAGAGTGTGACAAGGAGGGGGGGGAGCAGGTGAGAATCCTATCACTGAACCACCAATGCCCTGGAGGGAGTGCTTTATGTAAATGTAAAAGTGATTTATGTAAATAGACCAAAGCTTTGAATGGGATCAGTAAATCCCTATGTAGGCATATGGTTAAGCAGAAGCCAGGGGGAGCTGGCATACTATCCAACACTTCTCAATGGGGTTGCAGTTAGTGCAGGCAGGTAGGGTTGCACGCTGTTGCGCTGGTGCTGACTTTCTCTGTGTTATGGGCCATGGCTTGATATCTCAGCCAGCAGTATGACTTCCAACAGAAGAAGAAAAATCCTATGGAGAAAGAGGTAGTCATGATATTAAAGCCTCCGATTTATATTCATTCCATGCAAATTTTCCCGAAGCCATTTCAAAAGGAATCATTTTCCTAGTGATAGAAATAATGATACTGCGCACGGATTAGAATTCCCCTCAAGAGCGACTCAGAAGCTTTTCAGCTGTATGTGTGCACTGCTGTGGCCATCGCTCTGTGCTGTACCTAAAAACACCAGCACAGTCAGCTCTGCCAGTAGCCCGGCTTCCTGACTTGGGCTGTAAGGTAGCAGCTGGGTTAATCTGAAGGCACCTACAGGTTTTGATGCTGATGCTGAGTTGTACTACGGGAGAAACATAGCTCACTTTCACTTTTCCTGCCCAGCTACAATGCATTAGTCTCCTAATGCTTTAGGCATCCTGAGAATAACACAAAGTAGACTCTGATTTCCTTTGAGACTCCAGTCAATTTGCTTCCATGTAGCACTTGAATGCTTAAAGCAGAAGCACGAATTACCTGCTATTCTTTCAATGCGGGCTGGCCATGTGGCGCACCAGAAGCCATGATGTCCCAATACACCTCAAGGACAGGCAGAGCTGTGGGGTCTAGAGATATGAAGTGTCTTGTATTGGTTCAGCTGGTCATTAGTGCATTTTGCTGATGACTCTGGGGTTTAATGTCCAGTAAAGTTTGCAAGAGACTACAGGGAAAAATAGATAGCTGTATACTTTGGCGTCTTTTGGGGACCTCTTTTTGTGGGTTTATCTGTAGAAACCTCTAAGAATCTAAGATCTAACAATCACTTAATTTTTTTTTTTTAATTGTCACCAGAGTTTTGCTAGGGCTCTGTGCCTGCATGATGAACCCACCCCTCCTGGTGGTCGTTTTCTTCCTGTGTTTTTTTCTTTCTATCTTATTTGACAAGTCAGAGGAAAATTGAGAGAAAGAGGGGAGATAGAGAAGGAGAAAGAAAAAGGGACATCTACAGACTTGCTTCACTACCCGTGAAGCTTCCCCTTGGGTCCTCACCCATTGTAGAACCTGTGTGTTCTACAGGGTAAGGCACTGCCTGGCCCCTGCATTTTCTTTTTTCCAACTAAGTTAAGTGATCCAGCTTTTTTTCACTTGGACAAACTCATTGTTTGCTGTGGTTCTGGGTGGGGGGGGATCTGTGCCTCTGGATCAATTGTTGGACGAATATGAAGACATTCTCACTTGGCTGCATTCAACAGGGATTCACATTCAGTGATTCACAATCACTCACTAGTATGTTTCTACCTTCACAGCAAACCCCAAGAATATCACTTTTCCTTAGCAAATGGAGGCATGGACAGTGGGTTAAGCGCAGGTGGCACAAAGCACAAGGACCGGCATAAGGATCCCGGTTCAAGCCCCTGGCTTCCCACCTGCAGGGGAGTCGCTTCACAGGTGGTGAAGCAGGTCTGCAGGTATCTGTCTTTCTCTCCCCCTGCCTTCCACTCCTCTCTCCATTTCTCTCTGTCCTATCCAACAATGACAACATTAATAACAACAATAACTACAACAACAATAAAAAACAACAAGGGCAACAAAAGGTAAAATAAATAAATATTAAAATTATTATCTCTAGTTATTTATTTATTGGATAGAGAAAGCCAGAAATCAAAAGGATTGGGGAGATAGGGAGAGAGAAAGAGAAAGACAGAGAGACAGAGACATCTGCAGCCCTGTTTCATCACTCATGAAGCTTCCTCTCTGCAGATGGGGACTGGGGGGGTTGAACCCAGGTCCTTGAGCATGGCAACATGTCTGCTCAACAGGTGCACCATCACCCGGCTCCGACAACATCCGTGGAAAGTGAATTTCCTCGGGTAGTTTTAATCAAGCATGCAAAGATGACACCCCCATATCATAAGGTCTCCCCCTTTCTCTGGCTCACTGGTCTGGACGGCCTTGAGTGGAGTATGTATGTGTGGGGTCTGCTGAACTTTGGGTTTGCACTGTCACTATAGGAGTCCTGACGAGTGTGAGAGTTCTGACAAGCTCTCTGTCGTCATGGTGACACACTTGTAACCTCTGGGGCAGCACTCTAAGGGGTGGGGGCAGGAGGGCGTGAGGAGGCATGAATTCTGCCCCCAAGTCTCAGGCTGGAAAACGGAGGTTGCGGAAAGTCATATGATGCTACGTTCCCCCTCATCTGCTATCTTGGCAGCTGCTTGGACTTGGCTTTTATTTACTTATTTATTATTTATTTTTTCTGTTATCTTTATTCACTGGATAGAGACAGACAGCCAGAAATCGAGAGGGGGGAGAGATAGAAAGAGAGAGAGAGAAAGAGAGACACCTGCAGGCCTGATTCACCACTGCCGGGCTAGCTTCGAAGGAGGGAGAAAGACAACCAGGGACTCATGGATGAGCTGGGAATGCAGTTCAGTCTTTATGGACGAGCGGGGATGCAGTTCCACAATCTAATCTAATCTCTGTTCATTAGAAAGTCCTGTCTTTTTATATCTCCTGAGGCGGAAGTGTCAGGAAGAGGAAGTACATGGAATAGGGGGTGGGGCGAAGGAAAAAGCACAGGAACCAGTGGGGATTAAACCGATGAAAACAATGATTCTGTAAATAGACCACGATGTTAAGCAATACAAGGGAACCTAATGTGATGATCACAACAGAAGGTCTTATAAGCAGAATTTAGAAGCAGACCAACACACCATGCGCAAAGCTTTCCCCCTGCAGGTGGCGATCAGGGGCTGGAACCTGGGTCCTTGCACACTGTAACATGTATGCTCAACCAGGTGCATTACGACACGGCCCATGGACTCTGCTCCAAGGTAAGCTTTCAGCTCTGATCTGAGAGCCAAGTGGAAGAGGAACTAACTGGTCCTTCCGATTGGGGAGGAGACGCACCCGAGTTATTTTTGGTCTGACATTCTCTCGCTGGTGGCTTCTTCCTTGCTGCCTTTGTTTTGCATCGATGCCTCCCCCTCTGCCAGCATGCTGCTCTGTGTCTTGAAGTGACCCTGGAACAAGGTCGTTTGAGGGTTGACATTTTCTGTTTCAGTTTCCTCCCCTGCTGCCTGACGCTGAACTGTCAGCCCTCCTCCCACCTGGGTCTCTGCTTTCTTGCCAGAGATGCGCCAGTCCACAGGACCTGTGCTCCTGCCAGCTCAGAACTAAGGATACTGAGGAGGAGAGTCTTCCTCCTGCTCTGACCTGCTTCTCAAAGGGGCCGCTGGCTGGTGCTCTTGGGCCTAGGTGAGGGCAAGAAAAACACCCCTGGAAACTGTGAATGAAGCCAAGACTGGCTGCCAGGGAGATAGCTGAGCATGGAGAACGCAGGACTTGCATGCCTGGGGCTCCATCTTGGTCCCAGATGCTGTATATCCCCGCAGTGGTGCTCTGGCTTCTCTGGCTCTTAAAATAAAAAGGCCTCTGGCAAGTAAGTCCATAGGGCAGTGCACTGCTTTCTCATGTGCATGGTGCAGGTTCAAGGCTGGCCCACACGACATTGAAGGAAGCTTCAATGCTGTGTTATCTCTCTCTCTCTTTTTCTCTCCCTCTCACACACTGTCTTTCTCTATTACACACACACACACACACACACACACACACACACACACACACACACACAACAGAGAAAGGGAAACTGAAGCTGGAGGGCCCCTAGGAGATGCTCTTCCTTCCAAGGTCAGGACAAGGTCAGACAGACCTGTAGTTCTATTCTGCTTCCCTTAAGCATCTATCTGTACATTTGTGTATAAAACCACAAATATTTTAATATTTATATAAGTGTGCTATATTGATATTTGATATGAAGACTAGGTAGTTTATAATAAATCATGGTTATTGAGGGAGCGAGAGAACCACTTCAGAAGCCATAGGGAGGGAACCAGGCAGCGCACACCTGGTCAAGTGCACATAGTGCTAAGCGCAAGGACCTGGGCGAGGAGAAGGGGGAGAGGGAGGATGAAGGGGAGGAGGGAGAGGGAGAGGAGAGGGAGGAGGAAGAGGACGGGGAGAAGGAAGAGGAGGGGGAGGAGGAGGAGGCCCTAAGCACAAGAGATTCTTTTTTTGCAGTACTACTTCCCAAGTGGTGCCGGACCTCAAAACTCACGGGGCAAGCACAGGCCCTACCAGATGAACTATCTCCCAGTTCCTCATCCTTGTTCACCGCTAGGTACTAATCCATGGAGTGTAGAAACCACCCTTTTCTTCTCCGTTCATTTGTTCCTGGGCAGTTGGGCTGTTTCCAAATCTTAAAGCTTGCATAGAGAGCTGTGATGAAGGGAGGTAGGTCTTTTCTGCTTCTCCTTCTCCTTCTCCTTCTCCTTCTCCTTCTCCTTCTTCTTATTCTTCTTTTTCTTCTTCTTCTTCTTCTTCTTCTTCTTCTTCTTCTTCTTCTTCTTCATTTTTTTATTCCTTTATTGGGGGATTCATGGTTTATCGTCGACAGTAAAATACAATAGTATGTACATGCTAATATTTCCACATAACAATACAACCCCCACTAGGCGCCCCTCTGCCATCATGTTCCAGGACCTGAACCCTCATACTCAGGATTGACAGGTGTCTCCACAGTTAGGTCATCCTGAGGGAAGTGAGTCAACTGAACAGAATCTTTTATGAGATATACCTCATTTTGGGGATATTGCAGATGAGGTGAGGAATTTAGTTATTTCCCCATCTTGCTTCATATAAAGTTTCTGAATGTAAAGGGAAAGGGAAAAAAAGCAGTCATTTATCTTTCTTGCCATTAAACATATTAACCCCATTTTCCTGTTTATTTGGTGCTGGGGATAGAACGAGGGCCTCACACACGCAGAGTGTGGGTGACCCCTATTTGGTTCTATGACAGATTACAGACCCCAAATCCAGAAAGGTTGAGTAACTGCTCCAAAGTTCACAGTCATTTGAATTAGGATTTCTGCCTAGTGTCCCCTTGACTTTTTTTTTTTCCTCCAGGGTTATTGCTGGGGCTCAGTGATGTCATTACTCCTGGTGGCCATTTTTTCCTTTTTATTTTACTGGATAGGACAGAGAGAAACCAAGAGGGGAGGGAAGATAGATAGGGAGAGAGACAGACACCTCCAGACTTGCTTCTCAGCTTGCGAAGCATCCCCAGTGTAGGTGGGGAGCCAGGAGCTCGAACCCAGATCCTTGCTCTGGTCCTTGTGCTTCATACTTAATTGGGTGCACTAACACCATCCCTCAGTTTTTTTTTTTTTTTTGAGCATCTGACATGACTTTTCATTTCATTATAGTTAAAATTGTCAGTACTCATTTTAACAAGCCATGGTCTGCCTTTAGGATGTGCTAGCAAAGGTCAGATCTGGAGAAAAAAAATAAAAGTTAAGATATAATTCTGGTGTGAGGATCCAGGTTTGAGCCCCCACTCCCCACCTCCAGGGGGGAATGCTTCACAAGTGGTGATGCAGGTCTGTAGATATCTATCTTTCTCATTCTCTATCTCTCCCCCTCTCTCAATTTCTCTCTGTCTTATACAATAAAATGGAAGAACTGGCCACCAGGAGCAGTGGATTTGTAGTCCTGGCATGGAGCCCCAGCAATAACCCTGGAGGTAAAAAAAAATGTTATAATTCTTGCCTTCAAGGAGTTTTCATTTAAGTGGCATGAACTCACTGTCTCATCTTCCCTCCCTGCTTCCCTTCTTTCTATCCATCCTTCCCTCTTTCCTTCCTGGAGCTGGAGTCTTGCACATTCACAGTTTTACCATTTCCAGGGTGATTTTTAAAGAGACAGAGAAGGAGAGACTTCCTGGCACCAGAGCATGTGGTACTTCCATTCTGTGCAGGGACTCGAACCAGAGCTGTGTGTGACAAGGCATACACTCTACCCGATGAGCTCTCTCTCTCCAGGCCCCGTCTCTCATTTCATACACAGAAGACATAGACATTGCTCCTAGTGAAGCCCAGTGTGCCCCGTTCACTGTCAACACGCCAACCCCTGCCCCTCCTATTGAGAGTCTTGATCCATCAGCAGATAGAAAGCGTGGCCCTGCACAGTGCTCCTACTCCCCGCCCTCAACTAGCCACTAAGCAATATAGAATCCAGATCTCAGATTAAAAGTTCCTCTGTGCCCAGTGTGCTTTACAAAGTGGCCAGCTTGGTTCAGTGGATGGTTTCACCCAGGGCTGGAGCTGATCACCATTGCCTAGTGTCAGTAGGTGGCAGTCTGGCTTTGCTGTGTGTGTGTGTGTGTGTGTGTGTGTGTGTGTGTGTGTGTGTGTGTGTGTGTGTATACACCCGGGAACAAGTGGGAATTAGGAATATGTGAGCAGAGGAAATTCCCATCACCAGCCTTTGCAGATCTTTTTGGATTTAAATGCAGTGCTGCAATGCCTTCTCCAAACCGGCAGACAGATACTATGACAGAGCCATTTCAAGGAGCTCCTAGATAGTTTTATTTTATTTATTTATTTATTTTTATTTGAGCTTGGGAAAGGATCTGATTAGGTCTCAGACTCAGCCTGTATTCATTAATTTTTTTATTTATGATTCAATATTGATTACAAAAGCACATGTCAATAGGGGTATAATTTCACTGTTCGTAACCACCAGAGTTCTGGTTTGCACTGTGGTTCTCCCAAGGTTGCAGATAGGGGTTAACTGTCATCTCTACAACTATCCGTCTACATTTGTATATATTTGCCCCCTTTTTCTTCCAGGTTCAACCCTCTCCTCTCCTTCAAGCCACATGTAACCCTATTACTATAGCCAAATATCTCTCTCCTTTTTGTCCCCTCTCCCTGGCACCTGATGGAGCTGGAGTTCAAAGCCCTCTTATCCTCTTCCTCCTTTCACTTCTCCCCAACTGGGTGTATAGACTAAAGTTGTTTTTGGGGTGCAGAAGGTAGGAGTTCTGGTTTCTGTAACTGCTTCTTCACTGGCTGTGGGCATTGGCAGGTCAGTCCATACTCCCAGCCTGTTTCTTTCTTTCCCTAGTGGGGTAAGGCTCTGGAGAATGGGGTTCAAGGACACATTGGTGAGGTTGTGTGCTCAGAGAAATCAGGGTGAAATCATAGTAGCGTCTGCAACTTGGTGTCTGGAAGGTGGCAGGAGTTATAGTGAGATAAAATGGTTAAGGAACAGGAACCAAAAAGTAGGAACAGAGCAGATGAGATTAGGAACCTTAGGCTGGAAGAAAGCTTGGAAGTCCATTTCAGGCATGTTTCTAGGGGCCCACCAATATGGTAGTTTTTGCTTGAGTTTGACAGCTAGCATGAAGTTGGATAAAAAAACGTCTGAGAAAATGGTGTCAGAATAGAGAAAAGGGCTAGAAAGTTGGAGTAGGGCAGAGAGTAGCTCCCATTCTTGAAAATAACCACCATGGTCTGTACTCGTGCAGCAAACTCCACCTCTTCCTTATTTTATATTTTATTTTATTTTCATTTTATTTATTACCAGAACACTACTACTCAGCTCTGACTGATGATGGGGATTGAGCCTGGGACTTGGGAGCTTTAGGTCTGAGAGTCTCTTTGCATAACCATTATGCTGTCTCCCTAGCCTTCAGCCTCTTCTTTGGATGCTGTGTTTGCTGGAAGCTTTCTGAGATTCACCCTCCTCCCTGCACCAGGTCCCTGAGACAGCACTCTGGTTCTTACCTGAACAACACCCTTTTTTATTCCCTTCTCCCACCAGAGAGTCCAGGTAGCTCTGTCTGGCTCCACTCATCCTCAGTTCCCTAGGATAACATTTGCCGGACCAAAGGATCATAGGACTTTGATATAAACATTTCAGCTGAGACATTGATGATGCATTCTATGTGGTTGTGGTGACTCACAAGTTTGCCTGTCAATTATCTGAGGGGAAAACGGCTTGCTTAGAAAATAACCCTAATTACAATGTACAGGGACCCAGATTCAAGGCCCTGGTCCCCATCTGCAGCGGGGGAGGGAGCTTCATGAGCAGTGAGGCAGTGCTACAGGTTTCTCTCTCATCCCTCTCTCTCTATCCATTTCCTCTTGATTTCTCTCTGTCTCTAACCAACATAAATTAAATAAAATAATAAAATACACGAAAATTTTATAAAGAGGAAAATAACCCTGAGTGTTAATATCAGCGGAATTGTGCTAAATTAAAAAGAACTGAGTATTATTTGTACAATCAGACTGTAAGGCCATGGGCTGGTTCAAATGGAACCATAGAAACTTCTGTTGATTAAAAATGATTTTGCAAAAAAAGAAAAAATGATTTTGCAAACTGTCTTTGGAATTCCAGGGTTAGTGATCATCTCCAGCTCTTGCTAGAAAGAACATGGTATCTTTCCTATGGACCATTTTGATAACAGATTAGACTTTTATCTTGCGGTATTCGGTTTCTTTATATGAGCAGATTAACTAAATTAGTTCTACTCAATTTGAAGAGATAATTTGGTTAGCTTGGCCAAACAAGTTTTTCTCTATTTCTGACATTCATGTAGAAGTCAGATATTAGTATAATTATCTAATCATTGTCCTCCTCACAAGATGTTGGCTTAGTTTCTTCTTTTCTCCTTTTTAGGAAGCCCTTGATTTGGTCTAAAAAAAATGGAGTTTTAAAAAAATATTTTATATGCTTAATTTTAATGAGAGAGAAGGGGAGAGACTGATCACAGAGCACTGTTTAGCTTTGGCTTATGCTGGTGGTGGAGATTGAACCTGGGACTTTCGGGGGTCAGTTGCAAAAAAAAAAAATGAAAAAAAAAAAAAGAAAAAGAAAGAAAAATATTTTTCTTTTTCCTTGAACCTTAAGATATTTCTGGAAACTGTCCCTACCCTAGAGTACATATGAGCTCTTATTTTATGTTTTCAGCCAATTTAATTGAAAAAAATTTAAATGTCCTTTTGTAGAACAGCATTTTGCAAACTGTGGGTCAGGAGTTGTTAACAGGTGAAAAATGAGTCTGATGAACCTTGACCAACAATTAATAATAAAAATGATGGTAATGACAATAGTAAACACAATAGAATAGGTGAGCTAGGAGGCAACATAAATATTGTTTTATGAAACATTTCTACCAGGTGTGTGCGTGTGTGTGTGCGTGTGCGTGTGCGTGTGCGTGTGCGTGTGCGTGTGCGTGTGTGTGTGTGTGTAGAAGAGAGAGGGGAAGTGAACTTGGCTGTAATGTGTAATGTATTTCTCACTGAAAATTTTTTGTTGCAAAGACATAAAAACTACTGCTGTAGGGCCCCGGGCAGTGGCACATCCGGTAGAGTGCATAGGTTACTATGTGCAAGGAACCAAGTTCAAGTCCCTAGTCCTCCACACCTGAAGGCAAGAAGCTAGACCAGTGGTGAAGTAGTGCTGCAGGTATCTCTCTCTCTTCCTCCTTATCCCTCTCCTCCCTCTTTTTTATTTATTTATTTATTTATTTTTTATTTTTTGTCTTCCCTCAAAAAAAAAAAAAACTCTTACTACTCAAAAATAAATTTCAAATGTTCCATTTCCTAAATTAAGAGTAGTTCACCTTTGTTCTCCCAACCTTTTAATGTTCAGCTCTGCCTAACTTCCCTCAACCAGCATTCACGTGTGTCATGCTCAGCAGTTAAAACCAGCTTCTTCCTCCCATGGCCATTAAGTGACTTCAGGTCCTTGGAAAGGGAACTTCACCAATAAATATCCAAAGAGTAGGATGTGTCAGTGCCTGTGGACCAGAAAGCACTTCGGATGGTGGTAATGAATTGCAATCATTATTTATCACAGCAGTCCAGGTCGAGCAGACTTTCCTGCCCCCATTAGTTTCTGAACCTCCAAACTGAATGATAAGGACGCCATCATGGCATTACTGATGTCCACAAAGGTTCGGTGGGTTGCCCAAGTTCACAGGAAAATCGATGGTGAAGAAATTAGGGGGGGGGCGTTTGACTTCACCACCAGGCAAAAATAAATATCTGCCTAGCCCTCCCTTGTGGGGCTGTAAAATTAATCGCATGACCTTGGACCAGTCACTTCACCGCTCCGGTGCTGGGTTTCCTCCAACCATAAAAAAGACCTGCCCACACCGAGTTCTTTTTTTCGGGGATGGGGGGATGGGTTCGCTTCCCTGCTTTGAATGTCTGGTTTATTTCTGGCTGGATGAACCCATATCCCAGAATAAGAGTGAACATGTTCAGACTGATTTTTTTTTTTTTTAACCAGAGCACTGCTCAGCTCTAGCTTATGGTGGTGTGGGGGATTGAACCTAGGACTTGTGAGCTTCAGGCATTAAAGTCTCTTTGCATAACCATTATGCTATACCCCCACCTCAGACTGAACTTTTTTTCCCCCCCCCCCGTTTATGCAAGCGCTGCGTGTTCTAGCACCTACTCCTGCCTGGCCAGCGTGCGAGGGGCCGGTCGTCATCTCCCAGCCCCGGAGCCAGAGCCCCCGGCCGGCTCTCGCGCCCCCTGCGCCGGGGAGCAGCGGCCCACCCCGCCGCCGCCTGCAGCAAAGGCCCCAGAAAGCTCTAGAAGCCAAGCCGGAGCGGCAGCTCGCTCCCCAGAGGTCAAGGGAGCCTCCAGGGCGCCTGCCACATCTCCGATCCCGGCAGCTCGGCCCGGGCCTCGGTCCCCAGGCCCGGCGCCCCGGGTTCGGGCCTCGCCTCTGCCGTCCTCGCGTCCAGCCGAGCCCCGGGCCCGCGCCCCCTCTCCTCCCTCTTAATTTCTCTCTGTGTGTATAAAAAGCTGTGACTATAGAGGGTATTAGAAAGCATAGCATTCTTAAAATGCTGATACATATTTTCAAATCTACAGAGATGGCATACGAATTAGCACAGATGATGACAGAGACTTGACCAGTATCCTCTCAATACACAGATGACAGATTTTCACAGCAAAAAAGATGGATGGTAGAGTGAATTTTCCCGATAATCCTGAAGGATTCAGTTGGCGAGCCATGAGTGGAAGAGTAAGAAATCAATGTAAAGTTCCACTTTAGTATTTGGGGGAAAGAAAGTCTTCAAATTAAGGCAACTAAGGGGCCAGATGGTGACTCACCTGGTTGAATGCTCACGTTACCAGGTGCAAGGGCCCAAATTCAAGCCCCCAGACTCCATCTGCAAAGAGGGAAGCATAAGCAGGTGGTAAAGCAGGGCTACAACTGTCTCTCTTTCTCTGTCTCCCCCTCCCTTCTCAGTTTATCTCTGTCTTATCAAAAAACTAAATGAAATATTTGGGCTGGGGAGACATCATGATGGTTATGCAAAAGACTTTCAAACCTGAGGCTCCAAGATCAATCCCCAGCATCACCAAACCAGAGCTGATTAGTGCTCTATTCATTCTCTCTGTGTATCTCTCTCACTAAAAATAAGTAAATAATATATACGTGTATATACTTCATGAAGTAATAAATATTTAAATTAGGAGGACAAGTAATTTGTTTCTAGGAAACAGCATTTGGTTTTCAATAATCAGTAGTGGTTGATGCCTTTGCAAATGTTCTAGCATTGAGACATATGCCACCAAGGAAAGCAGAAAGCAAATCATTCTAGAATTTTCTCCAGGTAAGAGGGTAGTATTGTACTTGGTAAGGTACTATTGTCCTTTGTTGTGCAAGAGACAGGCCCTGATGCTGTGATTTTTGAAGGAAATCAGTTACAAACTGTAGTTTGAGAAGCTCTAGATCATCGGACTCTCAGAGACTTGGTGACAGGCTAAATCTGAAGATCCTGGTGACATTTTTGCCCAGTGGAGCCAGAAAATCCCCCTGTTCAGGACCGAGTTTGGAGGTGTGGAAAGTGTGACCTGCCCTTGTTTCTGCAGTGTGACATAGTAGCCCTCTGCTCTGAGTTTTTCCTGCTGCAACTTCTCTCCTCCTGCTCTGTGCCTCTGCATAATTTTTATCTCTTGGCCAGACTTATTTTTTAAAGTGCAGTTTTGCACAGTCAGTTTTTGGAAGCCAAGATAGTGCTGAGTAATGATTCTGTCATGGTTGGTTTGACTCCTATGATGAAATATTTTGGACCTGGTGGTTTCTAAGCAGCAGAATTTCTCACAGTTCTTGCTGGGAGCTGATAGTCTGAGCTTGGGGTGGGGGAGTGGGGACAATGAGGCCTGGTGAGAACCCCCTTCTGGGCAGCAGACTTTTGGTTGTGTCTTCTTGAGGCAGAAAGGTCTAGGGAACTTCCTGGAGTATATTTCTATAAGCACTAGTCCCATTTATGTGGTCTCCATTATTATGACCTAACCACCTCCCAAAGATCTCACCTCCTGATCTCATCATTTACGAGAGAGAGAGAGAGAGAGACAGAGACAGAGAGAAAGAAAGAAAGAAACATCACACTGGTATATGTGGTGCTGGGGACCAGTCTCAGGACCTCATGCCTGCAAGCCTTGTGCTCTACCTATGTTGAAAGCAGGATTTGGGGGTTGGGTACTGGTGCACCTGATTGAGTGCACATGTTACTATGTGCAAGGACCCAGGTTCAAAACCCCAGACCCACCTGCGGGGGCTGGGGGGTGTTCACTAGTGGGGAAGCAGTTCTGCAGGTGTCTCCTTTTCTCTCTCCCTTTCTCTCTCCCCCTTCCTCTGTCAATTTCCTCTTGTCCTGTCAAAATGAAAACAAATAGTTAGAAATTAACAGAATAAAGGAAGTAGGTTTCATCTAGGGGTATGGAGCAACCTGCTAACACCCGTGTCCAATGGAAAAGCAATTACAGAAGCCAAAACTCCCACCTTCTGTACCACATAAAGAATTATAGTCCATACTCCCAGAGGGGGAGAAATGTTGAGGGAAGATGACCAGAGGGCTCTGAAACCCAATTCTATCAAGACCTGGAGAGAGAATTGGAAAAAAGGAAAGACATTTGGAAGTAGTAATAAGTGTAGTTGTGACTTCAAATGGAAGAGAAGGCAGAACCATAGGAAAAATGAGGGAAATATACATACATAGATATACAAATATAGATATACAAATATAGATATACAAATACATATACATATATAAATATAGATAGATAATTATAGAAATAATAGTTAATGCATATCTGTGACCTTGGAGAACTATTGCAGTTTCCAGTGGACACTGTGGACACAGAACTCTGGTGGTGTGGAATTGTATACCTCTTATTTTATAAAACAATAGTAAGTCACTAATAAAAATATGTTTAAAGATTTAAAAAAAAAGGGGCTAGGTGGTGGTACACCTGGTTAAGCACAAGCATTACATTGTGCAAGGATGCAGGTTCAAATTCCTGGTCCCTACCTATAGGAAAAAACTTCACAAGTGGTGAAGCAAGGCTGCAAGTCTTTCTTTGTCTTTTTCCTTTTCTATCTCAACCTGCCCTGTCAATTTCTATACAATAATAAAATATTTTTTCAACAATTTGAAAAGAAAAAAAAAGAAAGAAAGCCGATTTCAACATAAACATTTGCAAGGACACGAGCATCCGACTGGAGCAGCTTGCAGCAGTTGACAAGTTTGACGCTGTCAATGCCGTGTTCTGTGACTCCTGCTCCCACATACTGATGGCTGGCCTTGAACTTGCAACATCAACTTGAGCACACCTGGGGGCTTTTAGCTTACAGACTGAAGGTGAAAACGACAGGCAATGCTCCCAGATGGAGGAGAAAGTCCTGTGCCCTTCTCAGAGGAGGCCTGGCCTGGCCCCAGAGCACCCTGGCGTGCTGGCTCACCATCCCATGAGCCTGGCTGGCTACATCACGGACACATGCTGCATTGTGGTCACTTCCCAGTCACCACCGGCATCTGCTGACCCCATCTGCCTCCAGCTATTCTAGGATTTAGCCCTTCTGTTGGGAATTCCTGCTACTTAAGTGCTGTATTGTCCATTTTTTCTCTCTCTCTCTCTCTCTTGCCATCTGGTGTTGCCATGCACAAAGTCCTGAGCTGGCTAATTTCAGGTCCTTTTCCTCCTGTTTCTGTCATATGATTCAGTCACAATCCCACATCTAGATCCTTGGGGAGGGGGGGTTCTCTCTCCCCTTTTCATTCTACATTGGCCTTGGTGGAGACAGTGTTTCTCCCACCTGCTCCCCACTTGGGGATCCTTGTGAGCAGTGCACATTCCGACCTGGTCGTCTTGGCGTGAGGCGAGGCCCTGTGCCTGGTTAAAGCACATGTTCCCCTGCTTCAAAACCCTGGTTCCACTTCTCTCTGATAAACCGCTCAGGGTCAGCTAGTACCCTTCCTTGTCCTTGGAGTGAATGTGGCTGGCAGACTTGTGGAGAGTCAGTGTGGGCTGAGCAGATAGCCATCACACTGGGTCCTGGCCAGGAATGGCCTTCTCTGTGCTGTCTCTGTGTGTTCTGCTACCCCTAATCTCGTGGCAAGGACTGTCCTGCCCTTGTACGTGAGCTCCAGTGCCCTACCCTGCCAGGCTAGCCAGAGGGTGTTTCTTTCCGGGCACGTGCTCTCTGGGTTGGAGAGAACTCGACTGGAGCCAACCTAGGCTGCTCCTTACTCAGCGATGCGGGAGAGGAACCAGGAACTCTCGTGGCTGAGCAGGAATGCAATGCAATGCTTTACTGATCAGAGAAAAACGCCTTTATACCTTCTGAAGTTGAAGTGGCAGGCCAGAAAAGGAAATGGGTAGGAGAGGGGGTGGAGAGAAGAAAAAGAGCATGAAGGTAGCAAGCTTCCATCTAACCAGTGGGGGTTAAACCAATGCCCTGCAGGCAGGGCGGGTCTCAGGCAAAACAGAGATTATGGAAATAGACCACAGCATCAAGCAATGCAGCATGTAGCAGGGGGGAACTGGCGTAATGCCCAGCACCACCCCTGTCTTTGCTGCTCTTCCAGCCTCTTTCTTTGGCATTGCTTCTTACTGTCCCGAGGTCTTTGGAACTCAGGCTTCTCTGGTTCCACAAAGCTGCCAGCTGATGCCAGCTGCGCCAGGGTTCATAGTGTGGCTTATCTATCCAAAAGATAGTTTTTTTTTCTTTTTTCTTTTTTCCCTCCAGGGTTATTGCTGGGGCTTGGTGCCTGCACCATGAATCCACTGCTCTTGGAGACTTTTTTTTTCCTTTTTGTTACCCTTGTTTTATCGTTGTTGTAGTTATTATTGTTGTTGTTGTTATTGATGTCATTGTTGTTAGATGCTGGAAAATTGTGCAGATGCAATCACATCTGCCATATTGTCCCCTCAGGCTACTGCTATTTCCCGCGAGAGTTGGGACATTCTCGGAGTGCCTGCCGTGTTGTGCCCTCAGGGCATTGTCTATTTCCCCCGCGATATCTGGAGTGCTTTGGTTACTCCTCCCCCCCTCCCATTCTCACAAGAGTTATTATCCTATCCCGGAGTGCTATGGTTACTCCTCCCCCTTCCTATTCTCGCGAAAGCTACTCCTATAAAAGCCCTTCTTCTTTCGCACCTCTCTTTCTTGCCAGCGCTCCACTCTGGTGTTCAGATGCAGGAAAGGTTACTGCGTGAGGCGGCCATTTTTGCTACCTCCATGTGGCCATACCTGCCTCTCAAGCACCGAACTCGGAGGTGCCAGTGCAAATAAAGATTTGTGTTTCCTCTTCACTCCGGACCCCCTCTCTCTCTTCTCTGCGGCCCACGCACAACAACAGTTATATAGGACAGAGAGAAATGGAGAGAGGAGGGGAAGACAGATTGGGGGGGGGAGAGAAAGATAGACACCTGCACACCTGCTTCACCACCTGTGAAGCGACTCCCCTGCAGGTGGGGAGCCAAGGCCTTGAATCAGGATCCATATGCCAGTCCTTGCACTTCGTGCCACATGCACTTAACCTGCTGCACTACTACCACCCAACCCCTTTTTTTCATTTTTTTAAAATCTGTGATTAATAGTGGGTTACAAGACTGTAAGATTACATTGTGTAGTTACATACCACACTCACAGATCTGTGTCCCCACCCTCCCACCTCCCAAGGATCATCACCACAGTTCTCACAAAGTCTTAGAAGCAGTCTGCTTGTTTCTTTGTTCTTTTTCTCTGTCTGTTGGTTTGTTTGTGTTTTAGTTCTTTAGATTCCACATATGAGTGAAACCATCCAGTAGTTGTCTTTCATCTCTTATTTCACTAAGTATAATCACCTCCAGTTCCATCCATTGTGTCCCAAAGGACACAGTATCATCTTTTTGGATTGCAGGGTAGTATTTCATGGAATCTATATCCCATAACTTCTTTAGACAGTCATCTGTTGATGAGTATTTAGGCTGCTTCCACTCTTTGACTACTGTGAATAATATAACTATGAACATAGGGGTGCACATGTCCCTTTGACTTAGTGTTTGAATGCCCATTGGATAACTACCTAAGAGTGTCTTCCCACACAAATTTATTTATTTAATCACCACCAGGGTTATTTCTGGAGCTAGATGACTGTATGTTGAAGCCACTGCTCTTGATGGCTTCCTTCCTTCCTTCCTTCCTTCCTTCCTTCCATCCTTCCTTTCTTCCTTCCTTCTTTCTCTTGTTCCTTCATTTCTTTTTTGATAGAAAGAAATTGAGAGGGAAGAGGGGAGAGAGAGGGAGGGAGAAAGAGAGACACCTGCAGCACCTTTTCAGTGCTTGTGAAGCTTCTTCCATATAGGTGAGGGCCAGGTGCTTGAACCTGAGTCGTTGAACATGATCATGTGTGCATTCAACTGGGTGTTCCATCATCCAGCCCCAACAGTGTTTCTTTTAAAGTAGGGAAGCGACATCTGGTTGTCGTTCTGTCTCTAACTGAGAATCCCTTCGGATCCAAACTATTCTCTACATTCTCACTCAACAAATCTGGACACACCCCCTGAGAATCCCTCCTCTTCCTCTCTCCATTCTGGAAGGTAAGCTCAGTGAGGGCAAGGATAGATGATTCCATCATGATAGTTTGCTCTTCAGTAGGAGTCAGACGGAGACCTGGTTGAGAGCACTGACTTAGCTGACAATGACTGCAGTTCTGAGTCTGTCACTCACTAACTTAATGACCTTCACTCCCTGAGCCTGGTTTCTTTGGGCCATAGGTTGTGATGGACATCCCATAGAGGGAGATGCTTGGTGTAGCAGCTGACCATAAGAGCCGTCCAGTATAAATGTAGATGGGCCAGCCTTTCCCAAGTCCCCCACAGCATGTGTGATTCCTGACCTGAGTCTACCATCCCACCATATACTTTCCTGTGATTCTGTTCTTCTGGAATGAGTGGCAGTGCTCCACTTGAGACTCAGCTCCCTTTCCTTATTTGTTTACTTGGGTAGAAACAGAGAGAAATCAAGAGGGGCGTGGGGATATCGAGAAGCAGAGAGACAGACAGACAGACACTTGCAACACTACACCTCTACAGCTGGGAGCCAGGGGCTTGAACCTGGGTCCTTGTACAATATAGTATGTGCACTCAACCAGGTGGACCACCACTTGGCCCCTCAGTTCCTTTTTTGGGTGGCTACAGGTGAAGGCTTAGGTAGTACCAAGACAAGATGGCAGTGAGGCACATCTGGTCCACTGTGGCATCTCTTCCCCAGGACATCAAAATGCAGTGGGTCCTGGGCTGTTGATCTGTGTGGAGATTCTATCTCATGACTTTTGCTTTTGTGGGGCTTTCTCTAAGACAAAGGTATAGGCTCCTCCTACCATTTCTTCTCACTGACCCTGTGGTGGCTTTTGCTGCCTCCTTGGGATCCTAATCAAGAAATGAGGGCTCACATCTTTCATTTGGGACCTGCCAACATTCCCTTCCTTTTAATGACTGATGCAACATCGCCCCGCCAGATATTCGTCGGATGCGGCATCATTTAAGTTCATTTCCCACGTCTACGACCGACTGGACCTGCCAATATACGCGGATATCTTCGCCCACCCTGTCCAACGCTTGACGTCTCGTCACCCAATCTGGTCCCCTAGGCCTACACTGAACTTCTCTGTTCCAGACTCTTGGAAACAGAGTTGGCAGTCAGCTGAGGTAAAGAACAAACACCTCATCACAGACCCCTGCAAGCGTCAACCCGGCTTTGACCTAGCATGTTATGTTTGTGCCCTCCTCAATCGGTATCGAACAGGCCATGGCCGGTGCGCCGCTATGTTCCATCGCTGGGGAGCCAGAGACGACCCGAACTGCCCCTGCAGCTCCAGACAGACTATGACCCACATAGTCAACGACTGCCACTTCTCCAGATTCAAAGGAGGTCTCGAAACTTTACATCAGGCTCAACCTGACGCTGTTGACTGGCTATGGAAGAAGGGCAAACGCTAGAAGAAGAAGAATGACTGACTCACTCATCTGGCACAGAGATGACTCATGTTCTTGCCATCTGTCAATCTCTTTTAATCTTCACATGTCTGGGGACTCTTTCTAGTCTGGGCAGGAGAGAATGTCCTCTCTCACCCCTAGGGAGCATTCTGCCCCAAGTTTTCTATTTCTCTAAAGACATCTGCCTTTGGAACACCCAAGAGAAAGACTTCTTTGTTATCCTCTCCTTTTCACAAAGTCACACCTTTCCTCTGAGGCAGCAAACACAAAATAGCTTAATTGGGATGGGGGTGGGGGGCATAGATGGTCTGGGAGAACACGGGATAATATTGGAGAGGCACCAAATCATAGCACCACTCAGCTCCATGGTCACCAGCAATTCAAGTATGACTTAGTTTGTCCTTCATTCTTCCTGTGCTCTTCTCCCCCAGGCTTTGTTATTTTGAGTAGTTCACGTCTCTCCATGATCAATACCTCAGGTGCTATCATCCCTGTCCATGTTGCCTTTGTGATTAGATAGTAAACTCATCATTAGTAACTTGCTGTAGAGTGGATTTGTGTTCCAAGTCAGTGACTATCACGGACAGTGCTGATGGACTCAACATGAGTGCAAAGGCATGTCCACCACTGTCTGTCTCAACTCCCCTCTGCTTTGATCTCGCTCATAATAATAATAATAATAATAATAATAATAATAATAATAATAATACTCTGATTTTCTTCTTGTTGTATGAAGCCCTTGTTATCACATGAAGCTGTTTCCTTGTCAACTGTTGTCTTGGTTCTTGGCATCTGACAAATCCACCTAAGAAGTGTAGGCTCACTAAAATATATATTTTGAGCAATTGCTCATAAAGGATCAGGTATTTGAAATATATCAACTGGAAGGTCATTCCCCCTGAGCATTGTCGAGTTTGCCCTTCCTGAAGCCTAGGAGAGCTGCTCAGGGGGTGTTGTGGGACCTCACAGACAGGGGAGGAAGAGGAAGTCAGCCGCGGGCCACCATGTATGCCATCCCCACAGTTGAACACCAAGTAAAGATGCTTCCTGGGCAACGGAGATGAGACAAATGGGTGAGAACAAGGTGGTAAGTTGATTATAAAAGATGGGAGCCCCACAATTTTGGATTTATTGTATCAAATGGCAAAGTCGAGGTGGAATCTATCAGAAGGGTGGAAAAAAACACATGGTTAATACTCTAATTGATACTCACCAATACTAAGGTATTGCTTGGTAACACTTGTGTACCTGAATATTTAATCCATGATGAAGATGTGTGCTTGTTGAAGGCATTTTTGCTAAACCCCATGTAGTTTTATAAAAAGCGTGGCTCTCCTATCCAGTTGCAGATGCTTCGATGATTCTATCCTGACTTACCTGGGCAGACAACCTCACCAGTGTGTCCCAGAACCCCACCTCTTCAGACCCCACTAGGGAAAGATAGAAACAGGCTGGGGTATGGGTCCACCTGCCAAAGTCCATGTCCAGTGGGGAAGCTATTACAGAAACCAGAACTCCTTCCTTCTGCTCCCTATAAAGAAGTTTGGTCCATACTCCCAGAAGGCTCTGAACTCCAATTCCATCGGGACCTGAAAAGAGAAGAGGAGAAAAGGAAGGACACTTGAAAGTAGTAATAGGTGTAGGTGTGACTTACAAAGGAAGAGAAGGCAGGACCATAGGGAAAAAATGGGAAAATATAGATAGATAGGTATAGAAATCATAGTCATCCCATATCTATGACCTTGGGAGAACTGCTAGAGTTTCTAATGAAGGGAATGGGGACACAGAACTCTGGTGGTGTGAACAGTGCAGAATTATACCCCTGTTGTCTCATAATTTTGTAAATCAATATCAAATCAACAATAATAATAACAACAAAAGTGTGGCTCTCACACAGAGTGGCATCCAGTTTGAAAGGGCATAAAGAGCAAGCATGGTGAAGGGGTGTATGTGAGTGGGTAGAGGGCTTGCAGACAGCCTTCTGCAGCCTGGCGGGAAACTGAATCTGATGCAAGGAGCTGATGTAAAGGTCTGAAGAAACTCAAATAGAAAGAGCATTTGAGTTGGGGCTGGGCCGTGGCTCACTTGGTTGAGCACACACATTACAATGCGCAAGGGCTGAGGTTTATTTTTTAATTTTTTAATGTCTTTATTGGGGAATTAATGTTTTACATTAATTCGACAGTAAATACAATAGTTTATACATGCATAAAATTTCTCAGTTTTCCATATAACAATACAACCCCCGCTAGGTCCTCTGTCATCCTTTTTGGACCTGTATTCTCCCCCCCAATCCTCACCCCCCCCACCCTAGAGTCTTTTACTTTGGTGCAATATGACAAAGACTGAGTTTTAAGCCCCTGGTCTCCACCTGCCAGGGGAAGCTTCATGAGTGGGGAAGTAGTGTTGTGAGCCTCTTTCTTTCTCTACCTCTGCCTCTCTCTCTTCTCTCTGTCTTTGTCCTCATACTTCCATTCCCTCTCAATTTCTCTCTATATCCAATAAAAATATTAAAATAAAAACTTAAAACATGACCTGAAAGTTAGTAGACTTGAGACCCAACCCTCTCTGTTCTTTCACTCCTTTGCCTGCCTGCTGATAAGTTTTCTTTAATCCAAACCAGGAACAACACTTCTTGATCTCGCCAGGTGTCTTTCCGTCTCTCTCCATCTCTATCTCCCTTCTCCTTCTCAATTTCTGTCTCTACCCAACGAAGAAAGAAAGAAAATCGTAAAATACTCTAACTCCTAGTTAGATTTGCAAACAGGACCTTTACTCGATAAATTAAGTTTAAATGAGGTCGTAAGTATGGGGCAGGGTAGTGGTCCAGTAGAATGAGTCTTCCTTGAAGAAGAAATCCTGGAGAGTTCTGTCTATGAGCCGAGTGAGAACACAGAGAGGAAGTGGCCACATCCACACCAAAAAAGAGAGCCGTCCCGAGGAGCTGAACGCACCGAAGCCTGGGCTTGGGCTTAAAGCTTTCAGGGAGGAGGAGAGAAGGGGCGTATGAAATAACAAACCTGTAGGGGGGGTCTGCTTTACTCAGCACAGGACCCAAATTTGAGTTTGACCCCTGCCACACTGGGGGAAGCTTCTGTCCTGTGGTGCCCTTCTCTGTGTCTGGTTCTCTTGAAAAGATCTGTCCAGAGCAGTGAGGTCCTAGCAGTGACAAAAAGCAAACCATTAACCCACGCACCCCCCCCCAAAAAAAAAAAAAGAAAACTAGAAACTATGAGTGAATACTTTGCTATCATTAAATTTCTATTATTTAATTTCTGTCACTCAAATCACTGAGTCTGCTATTTTGCAAAGGCAGTCTGAGATGACTATATCAGAGCTGTTAGCACGGCTTTTTAAAATATCTACAGAACAGCAAGTCTTTGAAGAGGGTCACTTGACTTTTAGAATAAACCCAATACTCTTTGAAGCAAAGCTCCTGAATAAAAATGGAGGGGTGGGCAGAAGAAGTTCAGTTTTCAAAATGCCTTGTCATTTTTAAAACAACAGAATTAATGAAATGTAATGATCAGTTTAAAGAACAAGCATTGTTTTTGACTTGTAGCCATAAACTGGATTTGGGGGAATCATGATAAAATTTAGTGAAGACAGTATCATTAAAAAATTCTTTTTTTCTTTTATTTTCCCTTTTGTTGCCCTTGTTTCTTTATTGTTGTAGTAGTTATTACTGTTGTTGTTATTGATGTCATTGTTGTTGGATAGGACAGAGAGAAATGGAGAGAGGAGGGGAAGACAGAGGGGGAGAGAAAGACAGACACCTGCAGACCTGCTTCACCGCCTGTGAAGCGACTTCTCTGCAGGTGGGGAGCCAGGGGCTCGAATCGGGATCCTTAACACCAGTCCTTGTGCTTCTCTCCATATGCACTTAACCCGTTGCGCTACACCCTTACAAAATCAGCCTGCCTCCCTCCCTTCCTCCCTCCCTTTCTCACTTCCTTCTCTCCCTCCTTCCTTTTTTTTTTTTTTTTCTTTCATTTGCCACCATGATTTTCACTGGGGCTTAGTGCCTACATGACGAATCCATTGGTCCTAGTGGCCATTTTTCTTTTCTGTCTTTTGATAAAATAGAGAGAAATTAAGAGGGAAGTGGGACTATAAAGGGAGAGGGAAAAGGAGACACTGACAGCATAGCTATGCAGCTTATAAAGCTTCCCCCTGCAACTGGGGAGTGGGTGACTTGAACCTGGGCCCTTGTGCATGGGAACATGTCATTCAACCAGGTGCACCACTGCCTGGCTCCCTCCCCCAGCAAAAAAAAAATTCATGAGAAGAAAAAAAAAAAAAAAAAAACCTGGCAACTGCAGTGCTGAGGACTGAACCAGGACCTCATACACCCAAGTCCCATGCTCAACCACTAAGCCACGTCCCCACCTTCAAGAGTTAAAGGACAGTAGCCATCTATTGTCAAAGAACAAAGACATGGTAGTTTGATGTAGAAAGTTCATGCCCAAAAGATTTAATAACACTGATTCAAAGGGACACCCGTACCCCCATGTTCATAGCAGCTTTAGTCTCAATGAGCAAGAACCTGAAAGCAACCAAAATGCCCTTTGACAGATGACTGGGTAAAAACGTTATGAGACATGTACTCAACTGACTATTATTCAGCAGCAGAAAAGGACGATTTGGTGTCCTTGGTGATAAAGTAGATGGAATTGGAGAAGATTATGTTCAGTGAAGCAAGAAAGGGGGTGAAGGACAACCACAGAATGCTTTCACTCCTCTGCAGAATATAGAGAATTGGACATGTGAATGTGAAAAAACAAATGCCAGCTTCTTTCTTTTTTTTAATTTTTACTTATTTATTTTAAAAAAGGAGACATTGACAAAACCATAGGATAAAAGGGGTACAACTCCACACAATTTCCACCACCAGATCTCCGTATCCCATCCCCTCCCCTGGTAGCTTTCCTATTCTTTATCCCTCTGGGAGTATGGACCCAAGGTCATTATGGGATGCAGAAGGTGGAAGGTCTGGCTTCTGTAATTGCTTCCCCACTGAACATGGGCGTTGACAGATCAATCCATACTCCCAGCCTGCCTCCTCTTTCCCTAGTAGGGTGGGGCTCTGGGGAAGCAGAGCTCCAGGACACATTGGTGAGGTCGACTGTCCAGGGAAGTCTGGTCGGCATCATGCTGGCATCTGGAACCTGGTGGCTGAAAAGAGAGTTAACATACAAAGCTAAACAAATTGTTGAACAATCACAGACCTAAAGGCTGGAATAGTGCAGATGAAGTGTTAGGGTGTACTCACTGTAGGGTATTGTGTACTTTTGCTTTCAGGTATATATTTTGTCCTAGTTTATGGATACATGTGAACATATGCTCTATCTCAGGGGACCTGGTCTATATCTAGGTTTTGGGACTTTGTTAGGAAGTGAACCACCTGAAATGAAATTAGAGAATACTATGAAAGGAAAGGTCTCACCGGAATAATGAAGCTGAAGGGTTGTCATTCCACACCTGAAGTCTCTGGACACAATCTGAAGTGAAGCATGCTGAGGTGGCACTCGTTGCATTGATTAGGTTGGGATTGGGGGATGCAATATAATTTGGTATGAATTAAGAGAAGCATGTAGGAAAGTGTGCCCCACCCTAAGGTTCCAGGACTAGGGGAAATATAGGCTCTATAGTGGAAATGTGAGGCTTCTGCTGTCTTAGGGTTCAAGAAGACAATAGTCATTGTTATAATCACATTATTTGGTAATTGGGTTAACTTTGAAAAATCCCTTGTATAATACCCAACTGTATAATACCCAACATCACCATAATTTATGTCATTTGACATTATTTGTATATAGCTGTGCCACCGGTTGCTTCTGTTCTCCCTGGTCTAGGCTTTTGAGAGAGTCAACTTATTTCTAAGACTGTGGGAGAAATACAGTGGTTATCCTTGGGGGGTGGGGGTGGGGACACGGACCTTTGGTGATGGGAGTGGTGAAAAAAAAATAAAGTAAAAACAATTAAAATAGGGGCCGGGTGGTGGTGGCACACCTGGTTGAGTATACATGTTACAATGCTCAAGGACCCAGGTTCCAGTCCCTGGTCCCCACCAGCAGGGGGAAAGCTTCGCAAATGGTGAAGCAGGGCTGCGGGTGTCTCTCTGCCTCTCTATCGTTCCCTTCCTTCTTTATTTCTGGCTGTCTCTCTCCAATAAATAAATACAGATAATAAAAAATTTTAATTAAAATATATATTTATTAAAAGAATATTCAAAAACTGTAAAAAGAAGAAGCTGCAACCACATGTCTCTGCAGATAGATGCTGGGAAACTTTTGGAGGCTTTATTCCAGAACAGTCAGCCCCTTTGTGGGGCTTGTATGGTTGGGATTACATGAAGCATGGAGCCTCACACCCTGGCCTGTTCTCACTTAGCAGGAGATTGTGAATATTTCTTAGGAAATTCCACAGACTTGAAAAGCAGGATTTAGAATATCTGTATGGTGTACAATCATGAGAACATCTCGATTATCTTTAAAGACTACCTATTGTGGGACTTTCAAAACTTTTCATGCCATTTTGTAGTTAAATCTTACAGATAACATAATTTAAAATTCTTAAGTTATGCCCTAAACTTTTCCAAGTGGATTTAAAACTTAAGATGAGGTCTAGTTATAGAAATAGTAGTCAACCCATATCTGTGACTTTGGGAGAACTGCTGCAATGTCCAACAGAGGGAATGGGAAGTTGGAGCTTGGGTGGTAGGAATGGTATGCAATTATACCCCTGTTGTCTTATAATTTCCTCAACAAATGTTAAATAACTAATGAAAAAATATAAATGAGTTCTTGGAACTCATTGCAGACACAGAAAGTCAAGTGAGCTGGATCGTATCATTTGGGCAAAACTTTTATGGAAATGGAAATATGGGAGGGATTAAGCCATGCACTTGAAAGTAATCACCAGATAGACCATACTTTGGTTGGAATTGCATCACCCCAGTGGACTCTTAATTAAGTTATTGGCTCATGAATTCTCAATGAACCATGGATTTAATCAGAGTAGTCTAGCATCTCAGATCAATGTTTCCAATTTTTTATAGTAAACCGCTTAATGCAAAATCTATAGATCAGTAAAACTTAATTATGAAACGTCCCCTCTTTTTAATCACTTATTCATAAAGCTTTCTTCTATCTACCTACACTTCAGCAAAAGAAAGATTGATGGGGGCTGGATTGTGCCTTCCCTGTGGAATGCACACGTTTTCATCTGTGAGGACCTGGGTTCAAGTCCTGGGTCCCCACCTGCAGGGGAGAAAGACTTCATGAATGTTGGAGCAGTGCTGCAGGTGTCTAGGTGTCTTCCCTTCTCTCTGTCTCTCTTTTATCAAAAATAGAAAATAAAGGGGAAAAAATGACTGCATTGAATGATGGAGTCTTGTAAGCATGGAATCCCAGTAATAACCTTGGTGGCAACAACACAACAACAACAACAGAATGACTTGTGCCCTGGAATTCTCAAACACAACCAAATCTTAGTCTCTGCTGAGGAGATAGCCACAGAATATAGGCCATGCTCTACATCCAGTGATTACAGTCAGCTGAAAGGACACAGCAAACCAAAGTGCTGCTTTATCATACGTGCCATTACTTGGTGTTGACAAAACCTCTTCGTCAAGGTCTTTGTTTACTGTTGTTTTTCTTATCCTGTGCAATTTTATGCATCTGTCATTTTGGCAGATCTAGAAAAGAAAGGCACACACATTTGAGAGGGTATTTTCATAATGAAATCCTACTCTTGACCAGCTTCTATGTTGCTGGTGGTTGTGAGTGTGGGTGTAGGGACCCCAGGCCTTAGAACAGAGAGTTCTCCCAGTTTGTCTCTAAAGGATGGATGGGACCACCCTTCTCAGTGGTGAAAAGTTCTTCTTGGAGGCTAGGCAGCTAAACACACTGACACTCTGGTCAGGAAATGGGGGGAACACAGGACTTGAAGTTCCTTCTTCCAGACTTCCTGCCTTGGGAATTAGGCCAGATGTATATTTTTATTGACAGTATGTGGATCTTAGCAGGGAATGACACCACAGACTCTGAAAAACAGGTATATAATTAGGACTGCCCCACTTCAGATAATTCCATCATTTTTCCCTCCCTCACACCTTTAGCTCAAAGATTTTCCTTTCTCCCCCAGACTATTTTAGTAGACTCTGAATTGGCTTCCAGAAAATACTTTTATTATTTTATTCTATTTTTTAATGAGAGAGAGGAGATACAGAGAGAGAGAAAGAGAGAGAGAGACCAGAGCTCTGCTCAGCCTATGGTAGTGCTGGGGATTGAACCTGGGACCTTGGAGCCTCCCTCAGGCATGAAAGTCTCTTGCAGAACCATGATGCTGCCTCCCCAGCCCTGACTCTACTTGCAACTGTAGCTATCAGATCTGTCTTTCGAAGATTATGCTTCATTCTTGAGAGCCTGCAGGATTAACACGCATCTCTTAGCACATCATTCAAGGACCTCTGTCACCTGGGTCCTTAGTCTCTCTGTCTCTTCTCTGGTATCAGACTCCCTGCTTCAGAGATATAGAAATGATGGGAATGGCCTCAGTGTTGTTCAAGGTACTACAAGGTTGAGTTTGGGTGTATTTCTTCTTAAAAATTAATTAATTAATTAATTAAATGGAAGATGGAAGTATTGACAAGACCTTAGGATAAGAGGGGTACAATTCCATATAATTCCCACCACCAGAACTCCATATCCAATCCCCTCCCTTGAAAGCTTTCCTATTCTTTGTCCCTCTGGGAGTATGGACCCAAGGTCATTATGGGGTGCAGAAGGTAGAAGGTCTGGCTTCTATAATTGCTTCCCCGCTGAGCATGGGCATTGACAGATTGATCAATACTCCCAGCCTATTTCTATCTTTCCCTAGTCGGGTAGGGATCTGGGGAAGCAGAGCTCCAGGACATCTTGGTGGGGGTTGTCTGCCCAGGGAAGTCAGGTTGGCATCATGATAGCGTTTGGAACCTGGTAGCTGAAGAAGAGTTAACATATAAAGCAGAACAAATTGTTGACTAGTCATGAACCTAAAGACAAGAATATTGCAGATGAAGATTTGGGGTCTTCATTTTGGAAAAAGCTAGTAGGTCTATTTTAGGTATACTCCAAGGGGCCCATGACCCTACTAGCTTTTACCTGAGCTTGACATCTAACATGCAGGTGAGCTAACTTATTGTCTGGAGAGATGGTGTCATAGTTGAGAAAAGGGACTAGGAAACTGGATCAGGGAAGAGAGGAGCTCTCAAATATGGGAAAAGTATATAAATATTGTTGACTGTAACCCCCATCGATTTGATCTGGGGCCCATAGTCAGCACAGGAGCCTATGTGACCTCTGCATCCCTCTAGGTCTGAGTCATGTGGTCATGACTAGGAACATTCCAGGCTGCACTCATTTCAGGACCCATCATCCTCTGGTGGTAGGTAGAGTATGTGGTCCAGCCTCTCTTCAGAGAATGGAACAGTCCCTACCATTGTTGATCCACACTGAGGGCAAGGTCCTATGGGGCCCACAAAGGGGTCTGTTATATTGTTCCTGATGGAGATGACCAGTGACAATGGTGAGACAGATCCACTAGAGGTCTAGGCCCATCACGTCTGTGTGCGAATCCCAGAACTCCCTGACCAGGTCCCCAGGTGATGGGGTGGCCTAGTAGTGACTGAAGAGTCATCATTAAAGTAGGCCAGTCTCTTGCCCTTATTCAGCTTTTGTAGTCCTTATTTTGTCTGACAAAGTTAGCTTTGGAGTGATTGAGGGACGTGTAATAGGAGGTAGGTAAGGAAGATATCTAGGTCTAAGTAGAAACTGTTTTATTAGGTACTCTATGGTGTCTTGTTAAGTCTTTCTACTTGCTTGCTGCATTTATTGACTCACTGTAAACTATTGTGCACTTTTGCTTTAAGGTATGCTTGCCCCTGACTTCTGGATACTTGTACATATGCCCTATCTCCTGGGCCCTAATCTAGATCTAGGTTTTGAGGTTTGTTAAGAAGTGCACCACCTGAACTGGAATTAAGGAGTCCTGTGAGCTAGGACAGGTCTCACCAGAGTAGTAAGAGTTGATATTCCACACCTGATGTCTCTGGACACAGTCCAAAGTGTTTATTTCTATTTTATTGGCTAAAGACTGAAGTCTACAGGGAACGGGAAGGCAGAGAAGGAGAAGGAAGACATCTGGGGTACTATTTCACCACTGGGGAAAGTCCCCCCACTCCTCCATGGGTGAGGACCAGGGGCTTGAACCTGGGACCTGGCACCTGGTATTGAGTGCACTCATCTGGGCACACCACCACCACCTTGTGCCAGCTCTTGACTTCTCTTCGTTTTGACCCATTTAGACAGGGGGACAAGGATAGAATTTGCTTGTTAGCATTGCTGTGCGGATTAAGCAAGATGCTCAACACGTTCTAAAACAGCTGATCCCTTTTCCTGGCCTTTTTTTTTTTTTTTTTTTTTTATCATCTTGGTTGGCCTCTCTGGCTTCTTTTCTTTTTTCTTTTTAATTTTTTAAGATTATTGTCTTTATTTACCTACTGGATAGAGACAGCCAGAAACTGAGAGGGAAGGAGATGATAAGAAAGAGACAGAGAGATACCTGCAGACCTGCTTTACCACTCATGAAGCTTTCTTCCTGAAGGTGGGGGACCAAGGGCTAGAACCTGGATCCCTGAGCATTGTAACATGTGCATTTGTTGTGATACAGCGGGTAAACAGGGCTTTGAGGCTTGATTAGCATACTGCTGAGGCTGACTGTGAGGAGGTGATTAGCATACAGCAGGACTTGGGCTCTCTCTCTCCCTCTCCCTCTCCCTCTCCCTCTCCCTCTCCCTCTCCCTCTCCCCCTCCCCCTCCCTCTCCCTCTCCCTCTCTCTCCCTCTCCCTGTTCCCGGGCTCTGGATCTTCCAGCCTCTTGCTTTCCTGCCTGCTATGGCCGCTCCTTCCGGGACTTGTACACGTGTAACTAAAATCTGGTAACTTACTTGTGGATTCACGGCCTGGCCCAGTCTCACTCCTGCTGATAATTGCCTATCTTGCTATACCTAAAATACACCCTTCCATACTGCTATACCACCGTGTAATAAACCTGGATTGTCTTAAACGTGCTACAAGCAGCCACGCCTCCCAAGAAGTCATTTTATTATTTAATTACAACATGTGCTCAACCACTTGTGCTGCCACTCGGTCCCCTTGGATTTCTTTTTAAGATGCAGGTCAAGTTTCTTTTCCTCTGTCCCTACTTAGTGTTGCTACTGACCTCTGCTCATTGCTTCTTTGGTTTGGTCTGTACTTAATACCCACCACATTTTAAGTCACTCCTCACATTGTTAGTCACTTCTCTTGAGATGCTCTGCCTCTGTGGCTGTCTCTGTAGTGGCAGTGCAAGCTCTCTGAGGGCAGGACCTCAGTGCAGAGTTGATTTGAATCTGCTTCATTGAGTTGAATGGAGTCAGACCCGCTGGACCCTCACCCAGTGCAGACCTTTGCCGACAGTTGACCCTCCTTTAGCTTTCATTGTATGAATTAGGTTGAGGGTTTCATAACTACTCGACACCATGGGTAAGGTGGGTGCCGGGGACATCTGGATTTCAGACACAAGGTCCTGGGAGCTGGCCTTCAAGTTCCTGACCACAGCACTGCTCTGTCAGTTCCTGCATCTGACTTCCTCTTGCCAGAAAGCCCCTTTCAGCAGATTTCTATGTGCTGGATTCAGCAGAAGAGCCACCGGGCAGAGTGCAAGGGCTAGCAGAATCAGAGCCTGCTCCTCTCACCTGACAGATGCCCAATTTACCGCCGCCAGCAAACCCCCGTTGATCCTGCAGCAGTGAGAACATTTTCACTGAGCGTTGAAGCGGAGCTCTAAGGCAGGCCTAGCTTTTGAGGTGGAGCTGGGGTGAGGTTACTTCATTTTCAAGCATTACAGTTTCTTCTTCTTAACAAACAAAATTGTCCACACAGCAGTCTTGGACCTTTTAAATCTCCTAAATGGCTCTTGTTTAAAATCTGATATAATTCCAGAATGTCCATAAAGATAATTAGAACAGACTGCAAGGACGCCTTGCCACCTATTTAAAATAAGTTCAAAGCTGATTTAGAAAAATCATAAGCAGGGAAGACATGTAAAGTAGGAAAAAGTGTACTATAAGGGGGAGAAATGTGTGAGAGACACTCATTCAATAAATAAATAAAGTCAGATCAGATTCGTCAGCTGGGTCAAAAGAGTGATCTTGGCAGTGGCATATCTTTAAAGATAGTACTGAGCTCCAAAGCTTAGGGCCGCAGCACTGTATGTATAGATAACTGTATAGATAACGAATATTATGGGGCCAAAAACAAACAAACAACAACATAAAATCATCAGACACAGCCAATATCAGCGAACACTAAGGATATTTCTTTGTCTTCAAAGTACTCTATAGCCATTAAAATATTGTTACTAGGGAGTCGGGCAGTAGTGCAGCAGGTTAAGTTTGCATGGTGCGAAGCACTCGGACCGGCTTTAGGATCCTGGTTCGAGCCCCCAGCTCCCCACCTGCAGGGGAGTCGCTTCACAAGTGGTGAAGCAGGTCTGCAGGTATCTGTCTTTCTCTCCCCCTCTGTCTTCCCCTCCTCTCTCCATTTCTCTCTGTTCTAACAATGACGACATCAATAACAACAACAATAAAACAACACAACAAGGGCAACTAAAGGGAATAAATAAGAAATATTGTTAATAATTTTTTTTTTTTGCCTCTAGAGTTATTGCTGGGGTTCAGTGCCTGCACCGAACTTGGATGCCTGAGTTGCACAGCAGATGTCATCAGCGTAGATGAACTTCGACCCGAACTGCCCCTGCGGCTACAGACAGACTATGACCCACATAGTCAACGACTGCCACCTCTCCAGATTCAAAGGAGGTCTCAAAACTTTACATCAGGCTCAACCTGACGCTGTTGACTGGCTATGGAAGAAGGGCAAACGCTAGAAGAAGTGCCTGCACCATGAATCTACTACTCCTGGAAGCCATTCCCCTGCCCCTTTTGTTGCCCTTGTTGTTGTAGCCTTGTTGTGGTTATTATTGTTATTGTTGATGCCGTCGTTGTTAGATAGGACAGAGAGAAATGGAGAGAGGAGGGGAAGACAGAGAGGGGGAGAGAAAGACAGACACGTGCAGACCTGCTTCACCGCCTGTGAAGCGACTCCCCTGCCGGGGGCTCAAACCGGGAGCCTTACTCCGGCCCTTGCTCTTCACGCCAAGTGCGCTTAACCCGCTGCTCTACGGCCAGACCCCCCTGTTAATAAACTTTCTAAGAACTGGAGAGATACTAAAGCAATAACATGAAGCCAAGAGAAAAAATGACCTCAAGTAGAGAAAGTGCACGCTACGAAATACAGTCTGTCATATTTACAGCTGTGGGCTCTTAGCAAGTAGTAAAATATTAATACCCTCTTCTTGACTTATCCAATTTAATTAAGTGAGAACATTTGTTTATCATTGATTCTGGCAAAATAATCTGGGATTCCTATTCAGGACTGAATATGTCCCAGTGAGTTATTGACAGAGAATCTTCCGTCTCTGAGAGGAAGAAGAAGCCTCTGGAGGACAGGCGCAGGCTCAGAAGGGCAAGTGACCCAGCTCAGCCTGGGGGCATCTGTGTGTTATTCCAGGTAGATGCTTGGTGGGACTTGAGAGCAAACATGGGCAACCTTTAGCTTCCTGTCTTTTTTTTTTTTAATTAGTGATTTACAAAATTACAGGGGTACAATTCTACACCAGAGTTCTGTGTCCCCATTCCCTCCATTGGAAACTTGAATGGTTCTCTCTCTGGGTCCTGATAGAATTTGTTATCTTCTCACATGTCTCCCCCTCTGAGGGAATGGGTGAACTTCTTGTTTGTTTTTGCCTCCTGGGTTAAGCCTGGGACTCAGTGCCAGTACTATGAATATACCACTCCTGGAGGCCCCCCCCCCCCCCATTTAATAGGTCAGAACCAAGAGAAATTGAGAGAGGAGGGAAGATAGAGAAGGGGAGAGTAAAATACCTGCAGACTTGTTTCACCACTTGTGAAATGATCCCCTTGCAGGTGGGGAGTTGGGGGCTCAAACTGGGACCCTTGCCCTTCATACTATGTGCTCTAACCTGGTGCACTACCACTTAGCCCTGACCAGAATTCTTTATGGGGTGCCAAAGGTGGGAGATCTGGCTTCTGTAATCGCATCTATGCTGGACATGGGCATTGGCGGATCAATCTGTAGCCCCAGCCTGTTTCTATCTTTCCCTAGTGGGGCAGGGCTCTGGAGAGGGGAGGTTCTAGGCCACATTGGTGAGGTCCTCTGCCCAGGGAGGTAAGGATGGAATCGTAGTTACATCCACAACTTGGTGTCTGAAAGGCAGTAAGTTATGAGGCAGGGTAAAATGTTTAATAAATAGGAACCAGAGAGTAGCGATAGAGCAGGTGAGAATAGGGCCTTTAGGGTAGTAAGAAGCTAGAAGTCTATTTTCGGTATTTTTCCTTGGGGCCATGACTTTAGTAATTTTTGTTTGAGCTGGATAACTAACATGGAAGTGGACTAAAAATATTGTCTGGGAAGATGGCATCAGAGCTGAGAATAGAATTAGAAAGCTGGATTAGGGCAGAGAGTAGTTCCCAAACTTGAAGAAAATATATAAATAGAATGAACTCTTTACTCCATCAGTCTGACCCAGGGCCCATGTATCTTCCTATCTTAGCTACCTGTCTTAAGTGGACAGGACACTGAGTTTAGCTCTGCCTCCTCTCCCCCACATCCCTCTGTGACTCCGAAGGTACTGGTCAGTCACTGACTGGATGCAGGGGGAGGTTGGGTTTTGCTGTTACTGGAGCGTGGGAGTCCAGTGAACAGAGAGAGCTGACAGGGAGGCAGGTGGGTCTGGGCACTAGTGAAATGGTGTGGCACTTCCTTTTGGCTTGCACTAGAGGTAAGTTAAGGACAGTGCCCTTTGAAAACCACTCTGAGATTTCTGACCTACATGGCTATATGATGTGTTTTGTCTTTGAGAAAATGCGATGAATTTCTTTGCTAGTGACTATCGAGAGGCATGCCTAGATTGAAGAAGCTTGCTGACCGCATTGATGGATGAAGATTGTAACGGAGAGGCCAGTCTGGATAGAGCTATGTGACATCAACATAAACTCAGACACAGCACCATGGGAAGGGACTGATTCCCTCCACAAGAGCATCACTGACAGACAGGCACAAAGGATGGACACACACACACTCACGTTTGCAAAGACCTCCTTATGCAGGTCTTTTGCTGGCAAGGAAATGAGAATTTTACTAATCGGTTTTGGCTGCTAGAGGGGACAGGCTTACTGACTCCATCGTTAGCCAGTCACTGCACTCTTGTCTCCAGAGCAAGGCCAGGAAAAAAATGACAGAGGAACTGGAGCAAGGGGGAAGGCTTTAGAAAGTCAGTGGGAAGGTGAGAAGGTGAGAAGGTGAGAAGGTGAGAAGGTGAGAAGGTGAGAAGGTGAGAAGGGAAGGGAAGGGAAGGGAAGGGAAGGGAAGGGAAGGGAAGGGAAGGGAAGGGAAGGGAAGGGAAGGGAAGGGAAGGGAGGGGAAGGGAAGGCAAGGCAAGGCAAGGCAAGGCAAGGCAAGGCAAAATCAGGAGAGGCAATGCCAAACCCTGCAGCCCTCTCACCCCCCCACCCCCCGTACATAGAGTAGTTAGCAGAAAAAGCAAAAGAGGAGCATCTGGGGGGAGAGAGAGAGAGAGAGAGAGAGAGAGAGAGAGAGAAATGGGGCAGAAGCCAGAATCATGCTTTGTTTCTTGGGCCAGCAGCTGCTGGATTCCAGTGAAGAGGAGGGGACAGCTGGAGTCACTGGCTTTGAGGAAAATGCAGCTTTCTGCATTTTCACTTTGCATTTTTCTAGCAGTTTCACTTTGCATATGTAACTCTGCTTCCTAACAGGAACCCAAGGACCAGGCAAGTTGATTTTCAGAAGAGCGTTAGCAGGTTGAATGGTACAGTCTGAGACTGAGCCAGTATCTTAAGTTACTCCTCTGGAGTCTGTTTACAAAGATGCTTGACTCACTGGCATTTCATGCACAAGAACTCTCTCTACTCAGTTTATCTTTATTTTTATTATTTACTTATTTATTTATTTATTTTTGCCTACAGTTCGGACACTACAAATTCACTGCTCCTGGTGGCCATTTTATCCTTTCCTTTCCTTTTTTTTTTTTTTTCTCCTTTTCATTTTATTTGAAAGGACAGAAAGAAACTGAGAGTGGAGAGGGAAATAGAGATAGAGAGAAACAGAGACATAGATATAGCTGTAGACCTGCTTAATCACTTGTGAAGCTTCCTCCCTGCAGATAGGCAGCAGGAGGCTCAAACCCAGGTCCTTGTGCACAGTTATGTGTGCCACCACCTAGCAACCTTCTCCACTTATGTTTTACTAATGACTTCAGCCTGAAGACACTGTTCCACTGGCTGGTGAGTCCTGTGGTAGCCACTTAGCCAATTTTATAACTGCATCTACTAGAGGTACCAGAACAGTCCAATTCTAGATTCAAGATGGAGGTTTCTACCCCACCATGGAAAGATAGAAACAGGCTGGGGGTAGGGATCCACGTGCCAACGCCCATGTCCAGCATAGATGCAGTTACAGAAGTCAGAACTCCCACCTTCTGCACCCTATAAAAATTTGTGGCCTACACTCTCAGAGGGGAGAAATGATAAGGGAAGATGACCAGAGGACTCTGAAGTCAAATTCTATCAGGACCAAAAGAGACAAGAGGGGAAAAAAAAAGGAAGGACATTCAGAAGTAGTAAGAGGTATAGATGTGACTTAGAAAGGAAGAGAAAGTAGGAATGTAGGGGAAAAGTAGGTAAAATATAAAGAGTTAGATGGATAAATAGGTAGATAGTTATAGGAATAGTAGTTAACCCAAATCAGTGACCTTGGGAAAACTACTTCTGTTTCCAATGGAGGGAACAGGACACAGAACTCTGGTGGTGGCAATGGTGTGGAATTATACCCGTTATCTCATAATTTTGTAAATCAATATTAAATCGCTACTACAAATAATTTTTAAAAAGATGCATGCCTACTCTAAGCCATCCAAGGTCAAAGGCACTTGCCACCTTCATTTTAGCAGGGCCATCTGTCTGCAGCACTTACCAAGAGGTAGTTCTGAGTCCTAGCTGCAGTAGAGAGCTTCTGAATCTCTGTAGCCTGTGTGATTCTGTGTCTGGGCTCGGTTCTCAATTCTTCTCCAGCCTCCTGGGAGACTGTAAATTCAGCCACCCAGGCTAAGGAGCTCATTTGAAAAGCAGGTGGGGTGGCCCAGTGCAGCTCCCCTAGGATATATGTAAGAGAGGGCAAGGGATAGGGGCTCTCCAGGGAACTGGAAGTGGGGCTCAGCCAAGCCCCTGATGCCTGGCCTTCCGTCAATAGACATCATAGTATGTCTCTGTCCTGAGGCTCAAGACTGTGGGGTCTTTGAAACATCCTGCAGGGATGAGGAGGCCCCGCCCTGCCTGTATGTCCTTGCTCTGCAGAAAGTGGGCGTGCTTCAGACCCACCAAGAACTACCCTCCACCTATCCCACATTTGTTTCTGCTCTTTCCCTGCTCTTGGGTTGAACCACTACAGGGGCTGGCTGTGTTGGGCAGGGTTCTGTACTGGTCAGGGTTCTTCCAGAGAAATAGAGCAAATAGGAGACTTGTGGCAGAGCATATAACATGACAGAATAAATAGAACCCAATACAATGCAATAGATACCAACTGGCAATACCATGTGTAATATACAGTATAATGCAGTGTAAGCGACATGTTAGTATATTCATGGAGCGGGACAAAGAGAGGAAGAGAGATTTAGTCTAAGGAATTGACGTGTGGGGTTGTGGGGGTTGTCGAGTACATAATCAGCAGGATAGGGCAGGTGGGCCAGTGGGCAGGGAAACCAGGGAAGAGCCAATGTCCCAGACTGGAGTCTATAATCAGTCTGGAAGCAGAATCGCACCTGCAGCCTTTTCTCTTTGGGACTTCAACTAGTGCGGTGAGGTCCACCTACATCATCATGGAGTCCATCTGCTCTGCTCAACTGATCTGTGGGTTATTCGCAGTCAAGAGCTGCCACCTGAGCAGCAGCCAGTAGACTGGTGTTTGATCAGCAGCAGCCACTGTGGGACAGCCACTATGGCACATGAGGTGAACCATCACAAAACCCAACTGGGAAAGCAAACAGAGAACCCAATCTTCCCAACCCAAGAGGAGAGACACACTCCTCCTTGAGGAAAGAATCTGTTGTTGGGGGCACCCATTCTCTCCCCCCCTGCCCTCTCTCTTTGCTGCCTGGAGGGGCTGGGAGTGGTGGAGTGGGAAGGAACTGGGTTGGAACTTGTATGTTTCCATGGAGAGGGGCTTCGCCGCCATCTTGCTTAGCGAGCCAGATACTTAGTACATTTTGCTGTCTGCCTGGGGCCTTAGTCACAGCTTTAGGGAAAGATCTGAGTGATGGTTCATAATGCCAGTTGGTTAGGTAAAGATCATTAAGTGAATGAGTTCATTCATTAAAGTAAGATGTCTTTAGAGAGAGCCTACACTGACCTTTGGACTCTCCCTTGCTGATGTTCAGGAGATAAACAAGATGAGCGAGTAATTGATATCATAATGAGGCAAAAGAAGATTTCGGTTAAATGAAGAGAAGTATTTTGAGACGTCTATACCAGTAGTTGCTCCTTTGGCATCAGTCCCTTTGTTTTTCACCTCAGTTTTCAACTTCCTCTCCTTTGGTTTGGAAATCATTGTTTTTCTTCTGAGGCAGATACCGTTTATTGTTCAAGGTCTGAAGTAGTTGCTGAAGCAGATTCTGACTACCAGAAGGTGACCCCTTGCTGAGATGACCCAGGATGAAGGGAGGCTCTGTGGTTTTTTTCTTAGAACAGTGCTCCTGACTGAAGGCCAGAGTAGCCATCAGCGTCTGTCATGTCTTAACAACATTCAGCTGGTACTGAAGAAGGTTCTCTTAGCATTTGGAACTTGTTGATACATTTGTTTGGTGAAATCATTCATTTCTGGCTCTTTCATGCCTGAGATTCTGAGGTCCCAGGTTCAGTCCCCAGCACCATAAGAAGTCAGAGCCAAGAAGTGCTCTGGTCTGTCTCTTTCATTAAGGTAAAAATTTTTATATACAATATGTGTATATAACAATAAATATGGAGTAAGAGAAAGAAAAAACAGATAAGAAAATTGAAGATCTAACTCATTATGATGGGACCTTTGAGTCAGAGCTTCTCAAAATAAAGGATCTGGTTTTATTTTGTTTGATTTCTATCATGTCTCAAAAGGCTGTGCTGATGCAATTTTAGAGAAGTTCTGAAGCTCAAAGGAACCTATCTTTTTCTTCCCTTCCCTTCCCTTCCCTCCCCTCCCCTCCCCTCCCCTTCCCTCTCCTTCCCTTCCCTTCCCTTCCCTCCCCTCTCCTCCTCTCCCCTTCCCTTCCTTTCCCTTCCCTCCCCCTTCCTTCCTTTCTTCTCCTTCTCCTCCCCCTCCCCCTCCCCCTCCCCCTCTCCCTCTCCCTCTCCCTCTCCCTCTCCCTCTCCCTCTCCCTCTCCCTCTCCCTCTCCTTCTTCTTCTCCTGCCGGGCTAGCTTCAAGGGCGGGAGACAGAGATGACCAGGGACTCATGGCTGAGTGGTATGCAGTCCAGTCTTTATTCATGTAGAAAGCAGCACAATCTAAACTATCTCTAATCACATCATGTCCTTATATATACTTGCCAAGTAGGGTGGAAACAGGATGTGACATAGAGAGGGTGGAGCAAAAAGAGATTGGTGAAAATCAGGGTGACTAGGAGAGGGGGCAGAGCAAAAAGACATCATGAACCAGTGGGGATTAAACCAATGCCCTGCAGGCAGGGCGGTGCTTAGTTAACGGTGGTTATGTAAATAGGATACAGTGTTAAGCAGGGGGGGTTAAACCAATGAAACAGAAGGGGTTTTAGAAGCAGAATTAGAAGCATACCAACACTTCTTCTCCTCCTCCTCTTCCTCCTCCTCCTCCTCCTCCTCCTCCTCCTCATCCTCCTTCTTTTTAGCAATCCACATACCTTACATTTTCATTTTCCAGACCAGGAGAACTCCAACCCAAATCCACACCTGCCAGTCCAGGAAACCAGCCCTCATCTGTGAGCTCTAACCTGGGAATAAGACTATCTATCTCTCTTTTTAATTAATTTTTTATTTTGTATAGATAATAATTGACAAAGAAGAGGGAGGCAGAGAGGGAGAGACACCGCAGCCCTGTTTCACCACTTATGAAGCTTCTTCCCCCTTGCAGGTGGGGACTGAGGACTTGAACCTGGGTCCTTACACATGGTAATGTGTGCTCTCAACCAGATATAACCACACCTGGCCTCTCAGACTGTATCTCCAGTGACAGCCTAGAGACCTTGGTCACAGCCCCTGCAGTCATACACCCCAAATGACCAGGATTTCATTTGTAAGTGGCAGTTTTCCTAATCTTCTCACCACCCCCATCTCTTGCAGTTCCAGCTTTATACCAGCCAGGGAAAGTCAAATCTCGATGCCTGACCACAGTGCTGAAGCTTTCTCCAGTTCTATAGTGTTCACAGGTAGTGCCAGGGGCTCGAACCTGGGCCATGTGCAAAGAAAGGCAGGTGTCCTACCAAGTGAACTATCTTGCTGGCCTCCTGGAGATATTTTTGAGCACTACATTTTGATTCTGATTTTCCCTTATACACACACTTCCTGAAAGGAAGTTGTTCAGAGTTCAGTTGCCTGTGTAACAATCATCTCTCACAGTAAGATGTATTCTTTCTCCCCCTTCTTCTTCTCTCTTCCTTCTCCTCCTTTTTCTTTTCTCTTTCTCCTTCTTCCTCTTCTTCTTCTCCCTTTTCTCCTCCTCCTGTTGCTCTTCCTCCTTTCTTCCTTCTCTTTCCTCCTCTCCTCCTCCTTCCACTGCATTTTCATACCTTTCTTATGCTAAGTGCTTTTTAGATTTTTATTAGTGATATAATAATGATTAACATGATGGTAAGATAACAGAGGTACAATTTCATACAGTTTCCACCATCAGAGTTCTGTGGCCCATCCCCTCCATTGGAAGCTTCGCTATTCTTTATCCCTCTGAGAGTATGGACCAAAGATCTCAATGGAGTGCAGAAGGTGGACATGGGCAGTGACAGGTTGATCCATACCCACAGTCTGTTTCTATATTTCCTAGTGGGGTAGGGCTCTGGAGAGGTGGGGTTCTAGGACACTACCCAGGGAAGTGAGGTCATCTACCCAGGGAAGTCAGGATGGAATCATAGAAGCATCTGCATCTTGGTGGCTAAAAGGCAGTAAGATATAAAGCACGACAAACTGTTTAATAAACAGGAACCCAAAGGTAGGAATAGAGCAGATGAAACTAGGGGCCTTCATGTGGGAAGAAGCTAGGAAGTCTATTTTAGGTATGTTCCAAGGGGCCCGTTGTTGGTCTATTTAATCATTGTTTTGTCTGAGACCTGCTCTGTCTACAGGGCACTGGTTTAATCCCCAATGGTTCACACTCTCTTTTCACTCCACGCTCTCTACGTCACATCCTGTTTTCCATCCTACTATTTCCTTCTTGGCTAGTATAAATACAGATTCTCTTCTGATCAAACACACATTGGACTGCCTTCCAGCTCCGAGAGTCCCAGAGTCTCTCTCCTGCGATGCTAGCCCGGCATGAGTTCCTGATCCCTCTCCCACACAGCAGCCTAGGTTGGCTCCAGTTGAGTTCTCTCCAACCCAGAGAGCACGTGTTTGAGAAGAAGCACCCTCATGCTAACCCAGCATCTGGCGACCGAACAGGGACTGGCAGCCCATGACTTTACTAATTTTATTTTATTTATCTTTTATTTATTTATTTACTTTGCCTCTAGGGTTATTGCTGGGGCTTGGTGCCTGCTCTATGAATCCACTGCTCCTGGAGGCTATTTTTTCCCCTTTTGTTGCCCTTGTTGTTCATTTTGCTGCTATTATTATTGTTATTGCTGTCATTGTTGTTGGATAGGACAGAGAGAAATTGAGAGGGGAGGGGAAGACATAGAAGGGGAGAGAAAGACAGACACCTACAGACCTGCTTCACCTCTTGTAAAGTGACCCCTCTGCAGGTGGGGAGCCAGGGGCTCAAACTGGGATCCCTGCACTGGTCCCCGCACTTTGCAACATGTGTGCTCAACTTTCTGTGCTACCACCCAGCTCCCACCTGTTGGGACCATGTGTAAGCCTGATAGAGCTTAGGGAGAACCACCCCCATCCCTGGATGGAGGTCTGAGAAGATAACCTCTTGGTAAGTCTCTCTCAACAGAGGTGAGCGTAAGGGGGGAAACTCAGACTTGGTTCTTTCCTTCTTGACTCTTAGGCCCACAGATACCCCAATACTTCCCTCCATTAACTGCAGGCCACATGGCCGCAGATTCACTTATTCAAAGTCACCTTCTGATCACAGAAGAACACGCCTTATCACACACTTCATCACACACCTCAGACCCCAGACAAGAGAAATTCCAAACTATATGGCCTTTTGATATCCATCTTCTCTCTGTCTCACCCTACGGGTTTAACCCCTGTGCTTCTCTCAAATACCTTTGGATAATTAAGTTGCTTGTGTCATGGAGAATAACTGTCTTGTATCTCATCAATTCCTGTCATACCAGCCCCCTACGTTAGGGGCATGCTGACTGTTAAGAGACCTGTAATTTCTGACATATTTCAACAATAATTACCTCCATTGCTTTTCTATTTAATTAATGTCCACTTTGCTAATAAATGGACTCCAGGATTCTGGGACTCTAGGACTCAGATTCTAGGCACACTAAGAGTCCCCTGGTGTCTTTTACTTCGTGTCACCCCTGTCATGAGCGAGAAAGAACCAGCCTGTTACCTTTCCCCTGGAGACCACCCCACCGGAGAGGGAGAGAGATACCCCGAAACCACCTTACTAATTTTTGTCTGATCCCAATAGCTAACATGCAAGTGGACTAAAAATATTATCTGGAAAGATGGTGTCAGAGTAGTGACTAGAGCTCTCATGCTAAATTTTAGGCTCTTACTTCTTGGATTGCATTAAACACCAGAAGAGTCAGAAGCAGCCCAGGGATGCACTCAGTGCTGAATACTGAGTGAGACCTTCTGTCCAGACACAGAGATATACATGCATTCATTCATTTGACAAGTATGTCAAGTTTACATGACATCATTCCTTCATCTACTTGACAAGTACCCAGGCCCTGTGAAGTCCAATTTCCCATGAAGCTGGGGCTACTTTAGCTTCAGGATCCCTGCCCACGTGTGTTCTTCTGAGTTCCTGGGAAGAGTCTTATCAGTCCATTCAGGAGTCCGGAAAATCTGCAATGTGACATTGCTTAGCCGCCACTGGTGAAGACACCTTTGGCTTTCTGTTGCACTCAGCCATACTACTTCCCCTCCTCTTGTCTTAGGTTGCAAGACATTCTGGAAAAATCTGAGACTTGACTAAGAGGCAGTTGGGTTGAGGGTTCACTCTCCTTGAGTTTCTTGGGATATGTTTACGTGGGCAGCTAAGCCATTGCCACCAAGGATTTGTTCTGTGTCAAGTGTCAAAGCTCAAAGGTCAACTCCACTATTGATGATAGTGACACTTTATTGCTTTCACGCTATTGGTGACTGATCAACTGGACTTAGATTCCCTGACTTATTAGCTCTCCATTTCCAGATACTTACTCCTCCTCCTCTTCTTCTGTGTCAACAAATCCTGTATCCCTTCTTGCTTCAACACCATTTCCCTTGGCTTGTCACGCTTCCCTCCATCCCATCATCTTACATGTGATCCTCCAGCCCAGCTGGACTTCAGACCCAGGAGCCACGTTTCCCTCCCCTAGAAATGGTCTTGATTAAATCTACACACAACATCCTCTTGCTCATTGACACGAAATACTGACATAGAGACAATATAAAACCCATGCCAACTCTTTCCAATGAGGACTCCAGTGACAAATGGGATAAGGGTAGTCTTTATTATGATCATATAGCATTCCTTACTGTTGGGGCCAGGCAGTGGCACAGCTGGTAAAGTGCGTACACTACGGTGTGCAAGGAACCAGGTTCAAGCCCTGAGTCCCCACCTGCAAGGGGGAAAGCTTTAGGAGTGGTGAAGCAGGGCTGTGGGTGTCTCCCCTCTCAGTTTTTTTTCTATGTCCATCCAATAATAGATAAATAAAATATTTTTAAAATGTAAATAAAAATAGAAGTTCCTTACTGTTCAAGAAAGCTTGCCTGAAATTGACATTTGCACAATACTTACCTGGCAGGGGAGAGACTATGATCACGAAGGTGGTTTTCCCAGGACGAGGTGTATCCATTGCACTCCGGATGTGCTGACCCCTGTGATTTCCCCAAATGTGGGAAACTCAGCTGCATATTGTGGTAGTGGGGGACTGCGTTTGCGCTCTCCCCTGTAGAAAAATTAAATGAAAACAAGTCTGACAGAAACCCTGAACATTTATATGACACTAGAATGAGTGGCAATGTTGGAAGAATTTCTCTAAGCTAAAGCCAGACAACTGCAACAGAGGAACCTCGATTATTTTGATTCTCCATAAAGAAAGTGTTATTGCAGAGTATTGTCTATGGAGACACTCTCAGAGTAGATGCATCTAGAAATACAGCTTCCCGGGAATTAATTAATAGAAATATCTTTGTGGATGTTGTGATACGTGTGCCATCAGTTAGGTCTTTGCTCTTTTGAGTTGTTGTGATATCCTTTCTCACCCTAAAGCCATAGCCACTCACATGCTATTTTTAATTAAACTTTTTATCAAGATTGATTTATTATAGAGAGAGGGGAGACTGGCGAAGCACAGAAAGAGGAGGTGGCATTGGGGCAGAAACATAAAGGGTGTGAAGGAGAAAGCCAAGGAGACTTTTCAGGGAAAAGGAAGAGTGTGTCTCCTCAGAGTTTTGTGGGGATGTGCTCAGAGACCAGCCTTGAGGGTACAGGAGCAAGATGGGCTATGAGGGGTTGGCAATTAAAGAGACAAAGGGAGCAGATGGTGCCAGGCCTTGTGTGACATAAATTGACATTGGCTGTCATGAGCTGGGATGGTGATAAGGGTTTTTTTTAATTATTTTTATTTTTTTATATTTATTTATGAGAAGGAAGCACTGACAAAACTATAGGATAAGAGGGGTACAACTCCATGCAGTTCCCACCACCAGATCTCCGTATCCTATCCCCTCCCCTGATAGCTTTCCTATTCTTTATCCCTCTGGGAGCATGGACCCAAGGTCATTGTGGGATGCAGAAGGTGGAAGGTCTGGCTTCTGTAATTGCTTCCCCGCTGAACATGGGCGTTGACAGGTCGATCCACACTCCCAGTCTGTCTCTCTCTTTTCCTAGTAGGGTGGGGCTCTGGGGAAACAGGGCTCCAGGACATATTGGTGGGGTTGTCTGTCCAGGGAAGTCTGGTCAGCATCATGCTAGCATCTGGAACCTGGTGGTTGAAAAGAGAGTTAATATACAAAGCCAAGCAAATTGTTGAACAATCATGAACCTAAAGGCTGGAATAGTGCAAATGAAGAGTTGAGGGGGTCCTCCATTTTGTAGATAGCCAGCAGGCATATTTTAGGGTGATGAGGGGTTTTGAGCAGAGGACCAATGGCATATGATTGGCACTGAGGAGTTTCCTCAGGTGGGGCTACCTGGGGTTCAAGACAGCATGAGGCAGGACCACGTAGGGGGCCCTAAGTGCTACCTCCATGCTGTTTGTCCCATTGTATATCACACAGGGGAGCCATTCAAGAGAAATTTATGAATAATTTCTTTTCTTTTTTTTCATTGCCACCAGGGTGGTTATCTCTGGGGCTCGGTGCTGTCACTATGAATCCACTGCTCCTGGAGGCCATTTTTGCTTTTTTTTTTTTTTTTTGTCTTTCTATTTTGTTTTACAGGACAGAGAGAAATTGAGAGGGAAGGGGAATATGGAGAGAGACAGACATTTGCAGACCTCTTTCCACTCATGAAGCATCCTTCCTGCAGGTGGAGTGTGTGTGGTGGGGGGGTGCTTGAACCAGGACCTTGCTCATGGCAACTTCTGCACTCAACTGAGTACACCAATTATTTCTTTAGGGAATTATTTAGGAATAATTTCAAGGTCACCCCACAGACCAGTAAATGCCAAGTGTCAGGTCCTGATCGGCATGGAAGCCCAGGAAATGTGCTCACCACGTGCTCACAGGACCAGTGTGGCAGGAAGGGCAGGTCATCTCGGGAGTCTGGGTGGGGCTTGGACCAGGGTGACAGCAAAGGAGACAGAAGACGGTGGAGCCTAGGGTACAGTCTGCTGAGAGAATCAACAGCCTTCCTGCTGGCTGGAGGTGGGGAGTGAGAGTCAAGTGCAGGCTGTCTCCAAGGCTCATGTTCTGAGCATCTGGAAGAAAGGAGAAGCCAGTCAGAGAGGGGAAAGAGAGACCATGATGAGTGTGTGGAGACAGGCTGAGTTTGGGATGCAGGAGTAGAATGAGCTGCTGTCAATTTGGAGCTGGCATTCCAGGAAAAGGTTTGGGGGGCGGGGTGGAGAGAGGGACTATGGACCGCTCATCGATTGAGAGAGAATATCAAAAACCACACAGTTTGTTAAGATGACCTAGAAAGTAAGTCCACTTAAGAGAGAAGTCTGAGGGGAGTCGGGCTGTAGCGCAGCGGGTTAAGCGCAGGTGGCGCAAAGCACAAGGACCGGCATAAGGATCCCGGTTCGAACCCCGGCTCCCCACCTGCAGGGGAGTCGCTTCACAGGCGGTGAAGCAGGTCTGCAGGTGTCTGTCTTTCTCTCCCCCTCTGTCTTCCCCTCCTCTCTCCATTTCTCTCTGTCCTATCCAATAATGACGACAACAACAATAATAACTACAACAATAAAACAACAAGGGCAACAAAAGGGAATAAATAAAAAAAAAGAGAGAAGTCTGAGGAAAAAGAAAGAAAGAGGTCTGAGCTCTTGGTAGATTAGAAGTGCTGGAGAAAAGGATTCAAGCAGGGAGGAATTAAGCATGGCTTAGTTCACTAACATTATACAATTATTAATTAAATGACAGTATGCATTTATTAATTATTAATTAAATGATGTTATATACCTATGTTCCTAGCAGCACAGTTTGCAATAGCCAAAGTCCAGATGCCCAACAACAGATGAGTGGCTGAGAAATTTGTGGTCTAGATACACAATGGAATATTACGCAGCCATTCAAAATGATGATGACATCTCCTTTGCGATAACTCAGTCAGAATTTGAAGGTACCATGCTGAATGAAATAAACCAGAGAGAGAGAAAAACCCAGACTGGATAATCTCACTCAGAGGTGGAACTTAGGGTAGGAGGACAGTAAAGGAAAACACAATGTGAAACTTATAGTGGGTGTGGTGTGTTGCACCAAAGCAAAGGACTCTAGGAGGAGAGGGAATAGGATGGGATAAAGGGACATTGGGGGCCTGGTGTGTGATGGGGAAGGGGGCACTAGGTTGGGGGGTGAGTATCTCCCAGACACCTACAAAAGGGAGTTGAGAGGTGTGACTGTGTATCCAAGACTGTACTGTCAACCCAGTCTTATTGTGGCCCAATAAAAAAAAAACAAACAAACTGGGAGTTGGGCAGTAGCGTAGCGAGTTAAGCGCACATGGCGTGAAGCGCAAGGACCGGCGGAAGGATCCCGGTTCGAGCCCCGGCTCCCCACCTGCAGGGGAGTCACTTCACAGGCGGTGAAGCAGGTCTGCAGGTGTCTGTCTTTCTCTCCCCTCTCTGTCTTCCCCTTCTCTCTCCATTTCTCTCTGTCCTATCCCACAACAACGACATCAATAACAACAACAATAATAGCTACAGCAACAATAAAAAAGGGCAACAAAAGAGTAAATAAATAAATATAAAAAATTAAAAAAAAATAACAAACTAAAATAAATTCACGTGAAGCAGATGACTGGACGTTAACCGAGAAGCTGTTTCACTCGCATACACCTTGAGGTCCAGACGCAGGAACGTCTCTGCGTGCAGGGCTGTCCTTCCACAGTGGCATCGCTCTGCTACTTGCGTGGAAGTTCTTGAGCTGAGGAATCAGAGCTCAAGTTCAGAGGCTGCTTCGCTGCTGGGACTCGAGCAAGAGACCAGGTGCTGCCTGTCAGACACCTGCTCAGTGCTTGGGGCAGTCAGCACTGTCAGCAAAAGCCTCTTGGCTTGCTCCTTCCTGTCTCTGCCCAAAGTCAACTCCTCCAAACACTCTCCTTAAAATAGCACTTCCAGGTGGCTCACCCTCCTCACTCCTGATCCCCTTACCCTGCTCTGTTTCCTGCAGCTCAAGACAGAAGACTTTTTGTTTCTAATGCAAAAAGAGGAAGTCCAGGGATATTTGCAAAATAGCCAAACAGAACTCCTAGAAAAGAAAAAAAAGGTCATCGATAGATAGTCATATATATTCATATATATATATATTCACCCTCAATATTTATATGTCTAAGGAGAGGTTAAGCCCAGATTAGACATACCTAAACTGGCAGGCTAGAAAAAAAAAAATGGCTACCTGCAGAAATGTATCCTGGGTATAAAAAGGTATGAGATTTAAGTGAGAGATCAAGAGGCGAGAAATCTCAACAAATGTCTAGTAGCATTTCAGGGTGGGGAGAATAGAAAAAATGAGGTCGACGCTATTGTGGAAGGAATGTCACTGAGTACTTCCTGGAGTTGATGAAAGATGACCTGTCTTGGATTTCAGCAGTGAGGATCCTAATAAGCATGATAAATTAAAGCAATACTTGGGGACTTTTGAGACACTGTAGAGACCAAAGAGAAAGAACCCTAAAAGTTAATAAAAAGAGAATCAGGTTATCTTAAATGGAGCAACATATAGAGTTCTCAACAGCAATAATGGAAACTAGAAAGACAGTTAAATTAAGTAAAGGTGACCTTTCCATCTCTCTGAGGTCTAACATGAGCCATGGCAAAATAAAGATGAGATAGTTCATTCAATTTTTTTTTTAAAGGAAAGGGTTTTACCTTTAACAGATCTCCCTCAGTGTACTTTTAAATAAGTGCTTCTAGAAAAAGAAATGTGAAGCAAGAATAGAAAGGGACAGAAAGGGCTGGGGAGATAGCATAACGGCTTCACAAAGTGACTTTCATGCCTGAGGCTCTGAAGTTCCACGTTCAATCCCCAGCACCCCCCATAAGCCAGAGCTGAGCAGTGCTCTGGCCTCTCTCTCTCTCTCTCTCTCTCTCTCTCTCTCTATCTGATTAAAAATAAATTAAAAAATAAAACAAAAAGGAAGGGATATAGTGAGATATTGCTTTATATCCACTAAGATGACTACAAGCAAGACAGATCATAGTAAGTGCTGGTGAGACTAGGAGGAAATCAGGCCCTGCTGTGGGGGACGGAAAGTGGCGCAGCCATATTGGCAGCTCTTTAGAAGACTCGGAATAAAGTTGCTGTCTGACACAGTGGCTTAGCTTCTAGGTCTATATCTAGGTAAAGTGCAAATATATACGTATTTATACTGACATGAATGCTTCTCACAAAGGTCCCCGTCATAACCTAGACATGGGAACAACCCAAGTTTACCTTGGTCTAAATGGATCAATAAAATGAGGCGTACCGTTTGAGAGTAAAAAGCAGTGGAGCTAAGGTATATGCTGCAAAATAGATGAACGAGGTGGAGTAGAAGAAAGTTGCAAAAAACTATGTGGTCCACTGGCACAAAATGCCCCAAGTAGGCAAATCTAAAAAGTCAGTTTAATGGGTTAATTAGGATGGAGAGATTTGACTCACAGCTGTGAGACCAGTCGCTGAGTGCTCAGGAGTAAACCAAACAGACACGTCTGAGAACTAAGTGAAGAAAACTACTAGACACCACTGAGAGAGGTGAAAACAAAACAGAACAACAACAAGAAATGCCCTGTCTAAATTAGACTGATAAAATCGTACCACTCAGAAGGGACTGAATGCTCATTATAGTGTAGTGGTCATGTGTCATAGATTCAGTACAATTCCAGTCATCTCCTCAAAAGGATTTAGTTAAAGGTTATTTGTTCAACTAGTTCTAAATCTGATCTGAAAGTTTCAGAAACCATAGAAGAAGATTTACACATCTGGCTACATAAAAAGAAAGGCTTTTAAAACAATTATTTATAAAATATAAAATAGAAAATATTGACAAAACCATAGGATAAGAGGGGTAAAATTTCACACATTTCTCACCACCAGGGTTCCATCCCATCCCCTCCACTGGAAGCTTCCCTATTCTTTTTTTTCTGGGAGTATGGACCCAGGATCATTATGGGGTACAGAAGGTGGAAGGTCTAGCTTCCGTAACTGCTTCTCTGATGAACATTAGCATTGGCAGGTCAATCCATACTCCCAACTTGTATCTATCTTTCCCTAGTGGGGTGGGGCTCCAGAGAGATGGAGTTCCAGGATATATTGGTGAGGCCATCTGCCCAAGAGAGTCAGGTTGGCATCATGATAGCATCTGTAACTTGGTGTCTAAGAAAGCATTAAGATATAAAAAGAACAAATTATTTAATAATCTGGAACCTAAAAGCATGAATATAGCAGGTGAGATTTGAGGTCTCCATTTTGGAAAAAGGTAGTGGGTCTATTTTAGGTATATTCCAATGGGCCCATGACTACTAATTTTTGCCTGCCTGAGCCCAAGAGCTAACATGCAGATGGGCCAAAGGTATTGTCTGGTGTCAGGGTTGGAAATAAGATGAGAAAATAGAGATTTCTTTATGGCTCAGAAACCATAGACAGAGTAAAAGAAACACACACACACACATAACAGAAATTTGAAGAACACTATTTTCCATATGTGAAACAGACCAAAAGGTCTGTCCCTGATAAGCGGAGAGCCAATACATAAATGTAGAAAAGAACATCCTAACAGATTGAATGGAGTGATAAAGCAGGCAATTCACAGAAGAGGACATATAAACAGGAAAACAGGAAAAGGTACTTAAACTTCCAAGTAGTCAGGTAAATGGAAATCAAATCATGGAGATTCCAATTCCTACCTATCCAAAGGTTAACATTTAGGAGATTTATAGCACCCAGTACTGACAGATGGGTTGAGGGAAAGAATCTGGCTGAGAGAGATTTAAGTTTTCACAATCATTTCCTTTAGAAAGTCATCTAGGGGCCTAGGGGTATCTGTTCAAATGTAATGTGTTTAATTCCCTGTGACCCAAAATTTCAGTTGGGGGGGATCTAATCTTCAGAAATCAAAATACCAGTAAATATGGATATACTGAGCATATTATTTCAGCATAATTTGAGGTATAAAGATAATTATCTGAGAACAATCTGAATGGCTGAATGAATTATGGTTCCATTTATACAGACAATCGCACAGCTGTTAGAAAAGCTTGTGGTACGCATGCAGGAAATTCCATACTATCAGTGGTGTGTGGGACAAAGTAAGCTACTGAGTTATGATTATAGTAATTTCATGAAAGTGAAATCTGATGATCTATTGATATCTACCCTGACTGTGAAATTCTGCCAGTCATGGAAGCCTTCAGTATGGTAGCAACCAGAGTTGGTGAGAGACTAACGTAAGTACAGGGGTATGAGTTGATACGTACCCTTGTAAACACATCCTACCTTCCTCTTATTTATAGTGTAGTGAGATTTGGAGTCTTAGCCTCAAATAAGCCCTGGAATTAAAGTCATTCTCATCATGTAGTGATTAACCAAATTCCAGATGAGTCCTTAATGTGCTTCTTTGTTGATGTTGGAGTTACTAATCCCTTCTGGTCAAAGGAAACGTTTACTGTGTGCTGCAAATATGGATGCTATCTGCTCACTAGTAGACCATTTGGCTAAGAGGAGGGGAACCTACGTTCTTCAAGATGATCTGGCAGAGAATGTCTTAATTCTGGTGGATAGGCAACTTGAGAAAGAAATTCTCAAAATGTTCCAAGTCACTGATTGTCAGAGAAATGCAAATGAAGACAACAATGAGATACCACTTCACTCCTGTGAGAATGTCATACATCAGAAAAGGTAACAACAGCAAATGCTGGAGAGGTTATAGGGTCAAAGGAACCCTCCTGCACTGCTGGTGGGAATGTCAATTGGTCCAACCTCTGTGGAGAGCAGTCTGGAGAATTCTCAGAAGGCTAGAAATGGACCTACCCTCTGACTCTGCAATTCCTCTCCTGGGGATATATGCTAAGGAACCAAATACAACCATTCAAAAAGATCTGTGCATACCTATGTTTATAGCAGCACAAATTGTAATAGCCAAAACCTGGAAGCAACCCAGGTGTCCAACAACAGATGTGTGGCTGAGTAAGTTGTGGTCTATCTACACAATGGAATACTACTCAGCTATTAAAAATAATGAATTCACCTTCTTCACCTCATCTTGGATGGAGCTTGAAGAGATCATGTTAAGTGACATAAGTCAAAAACAAGAGGATGAATATGGAATGATCTCACTCATAGAAGTTGAGAAATAAGACCAGAAGGGAAATCACAAGGCAGAACTTGGACTGGAGTTGATGTATTGCACCAAAGTAAAAGACTTGGTATGGAGGGAAGGGCTCAGGTCCTAGAACATGATGGAAGAGGAGGACCTAGTGGGGGTTGAATTGTTATGTGGAAAACTGGGAAATGTTATGCATGTACAAAGTATTATATTTTACTGTAGACTGTAAACCATTAATCCCCCAATAAAGAAATTAGAAAAAAAAAAAAAAGAAATTCTCAGTAAGAACTGCTTTGAAGCATGCTAGCTAGCAGCTTGCTAACATTACTTCTTCCCCAGAAGTCCTGTGTCTTTCTCAGAACCTTTGAAATTAGTCATGGGAAGTGTCTAGGTCAAATTTAGTTATTTCTGTGGTTTGTCCCCTCCACCCCAACACACACTGGATATGATTACAATGCCATTCCTGGACCCTGTGGAAACCAGTTGTGGTTTGAATTATGTTAGTGGCTTTTCTCAGTCTCTGAAGGGGAGTGCAATCTCTAAGTAAACCCTCTAATTCACTTAGGAATTTTTAAAGTTGGTGGTAAAATAAGCATAGTTTGCCATCTTTACTTATTTCTAAGTAAATTTTTTTACTTATTTTTACTTATTTCTAAGTAAAATTTCAATGATAGTCATACTGTTTGTGCATCCAGTCTCCAGAACTTTTTCACCTTGCAAAGCTGAAACTCTAGATCCATTAGACAACTCTCCACATCGCCCCCTCCCTCAGCCACTGGCAACAACCACTCTTACTTTTTGTTTAAATAAATTTGACCTCTCCAGCTACTTCTTGAAATAGAATCAAACAGTATTTGTCTTGTGACCGACTTATTTCTGTTAGTGTGTGAAGTCTTAAGATTTGTGTACATGTGTAGTCAGAATGCCCTATCTTATTTAAGTTGATTAGCATTGCATTGTCCATCCAGCAAGGAATTCTGATAGTCAACATTTTAGCTATAAAATTTTAGAATTCACTGTTTGGGACCTTGAAGAGTTTAAGCTTCCCTCTTTCCTTCCCTTCCTTCCTCCCTCTTCCTCTCCCTCCTCACTTCCCTTCCTGCCTCCCTCCCTCCCTGTCTTCCAGGCTCCATTTCTTCCTCCCTACCTTGTATTGAGGTTTTCTTATTATGTGCTGGGGGAGAGAAACCACAGATGATTAAGAACCACTCATTGCCTTGGAAATTCTCAAAGTCAGCATGCAGCCATAAGACAAGGCCAAATGGGTGCTCTGAACAATAAGCTAAAGCCGTAAGGAGGGACATTACCTTAAATTGTCCCTATTTCAGTGTCTATTCTAAAAATCCCAAATCCCACAGGTTTCTCTCCTGTAAAACCCTTGCTTCTGCTCCTCCAAGAGTGTGGTGCGTGCTCATTGAGGACTGATATGTGTTGGTATGCTTCTAGTTCTGCTTCTGGGAGCCCTTCTGTTACATTGCTTGACGTTGTGGTCTATTTACATGGTCATTCTGTTACATTGGTTTGGTCTCACTCCCCCTGCCTCCGGGAGATTTTGGTTTATTCTTTGCCTTTTCCTGCTTCTTGCTTCTCCCCACACCCTATCCTACGTATTTCCTGGGTTCCGGACGCTGCCGCAGGAGGAGAAGGATGCAGGACAAATTTGAGTTGTGATTAGATTAGATTAGTTTTTTGAAGTGTTCGCTCATGAATAAAGAAATATTGCTTCTACGTTCATCCTTGTGTCCCTGGTCATCTGTCTCTCACCACAAAGCCAGCCCAGCATACTGGCGCCCTGAACTTTGACTGACAGATACGTGCCCTGTTGAGGACTGATATGTGCTCATTGAGGACTGATATGTGCTCATTGAGGACTGATATGTGCTCATTGAGGACTGATATGTGCTCATTGAGGACTGATATGTGCTCATTGAGGACTGATATGTGCTCATTGAGGACTGATACGTGCTCATTGAGTACTGATATGTGCTCATTGAGGACTGATATGTGCTCATTGAGGACTGATATGTGCCCTGTTGAGGACTGATATGTGCTCATTGAGGACTGATACATGCTCATTGAGGACTGATATGTGCCCTGTTGAGGACTGATACGTGCTCATTGAGGACTGATACGTGCTCATTGAGGACTGCAGCAAAGGTGGGCGCGAGGAATAACATCATTGCAAGACTGGCCAGCTCCTCATAGGGCGCGAGCGCTTCCACACTACGATCATCATCTCTGGCATTATGCTATTCCACTGCAGAATACTGTGCCCCAGTATGGTTCCGTAGCCCCCATGTCCACTTGGTCGATTCCAAATTATATTCCTCCATGAGGATAATTTCTGGAACCATCCGTTCCACCCCAGTTCCATGGCTGCCAGTTCTTAGCAACATCGCCCCGCCAGATATTCGTCGGGATGCGGCATCCTCTAAGTTCATTTCCCACGTCTACGCTCGACCGGCCTGCCAATATACATGGATATCTTCGCCCACCCTGTCCAACGCTTGACGTCTCGTCACCCAATCTGGTCTCCTACGCCTACACTGAACTTCTCTGTTCCAGACTCTTGGAAACAGAGCTGGCAGTCAGCTGAGGTCAAGAACAAACACCTCATCACAGACCCCTGCAAGCGTCAACCCGGCTTTGACCTAGCACGTTATGATTGGGCCCTCCTCAATCGCTATGGAACAGGCCATGGCCGGTGCGCCGCTATGTTCCATCGCTGGGGAGCTAGAGACGACCCGAACTGCCCCTGCGGCTACAGACAGACTATGACCCACATAGTCAACGACTGCCACCTCTCCAGACTCAAAGGAGGTCTTGAAACTTTACATCAGGCTCAACCTGACGCTGTTGACTGGCTACGGAAGAAGGGCAAACGCTAGAAGAATAATTGAGGACTGATATGTGCTCACTGAGGACTGATACATGCTCATTGAGGACTGATATGTGCTCATTGAGGACTGATATGTGCTCATTGAGGACTGATATGTGCTCATTGAGGACTGATAGGTGCTCATTGAGGACTGATATGTGCTCATTGAGGACTGATATGTGCTCATTGAGGACTGATATGTGCTCATTGAGGACTGATACGTGCTCATTGAGGACTGATATGTGCTCATTGAGGACTGATACGTGCTCATTGAGGACTGATATGTGCCCTGTTGCTTGCGAGTGTAAATTCTGTCTTCCACATAGAGCAGACCCACTCCATGAACTTTAGATAATATGTTTTTACCAGTTTTCAATTAAAAGCAGAAAGGAGAGAGGCCACTGAGCCCTATTACTCTCTAACATGCTTCAACACAAGTCAGAGGCAGCATTACAGGACTCCACCATTACTAGCATTGCATGTTCATCCAGCAAGTTCTAATAGTCAAATGACTCAATGCCTCTCCAGGTGAGAATGTTTATTTAGTACATGGATTGTACTAAGTAAGTGAGCTCTTCCTTCTTTGTATCTGTGCAGAGCATTGTACTTCTTTTTACTGAGTCCTTTGCTTGCTTCTCTTCTATCTTTCTATACTGTGCCCCAAGGCTTGCTTCTGAGCTGATGCATGGGCCAGTGTGAGCCTACAATCCATAAGAGGGCAGGAGGATGGAGACCCACTTCGGTCACACTGCACATTTACTTTCTATGAAAAGCCTGTTATAGAACACAGGCTCTTGGGCTTCCTGTGGGATGGAGCCATTTTGTAAACAAAGGGCTGTCGGTTTAAACCATTAGAATGCATTACTGGAGGCATAATGGTCAAAAGAGAGGAATGGTGGAGTCAGGAGGAGGCAGAGAATGAAATCTTTGGCTCTCTGGCTGCCCTGGGATTTGACTGCCAGAATGAATTCAGCCTTCCCATTATCCATTGTCGTAATAATAATAATAAACAAGATTTCTGCAGCAAAAGCATCTTGTGTGCTTGCTTCTCCACAGAGAGATGGATTTAGCCATTTGCTGTTTCTTTGGAATCTAGTTGTTTTTGGAGTTAAATATTCTTCTCTCTGATGGAATTTAAGGTGCAATGAGCACACTGCCTTTTGGGGTGGGGGTTGTCAAACTTCAGCTCCTTAACTCCAGAGCTGGGGTACACAGTGTGAACTACTGAAGGGCATTGTCTCCCCTGTTTTGGACACGAGTCCGAGTCCAGGGACTTAGCCTGTAAAATACAGAACCATTCTCACTTTTGACGGTAGGGCAGACAGTTTCATTAGGCCATCATCTGCCACACTAAATTCTGTGTGTTGACTTCATTCCTGCAGAAAGTACATGTCCCTGGGGGCACATTTCTGTGTAACAGAACATGAAAGAAGACCAGAAAAGACCCACCTTGCAAATTCAGCCCCAGTGAAGAGGAGGAGGAAGTGGAGAAGGTGGGGGGAGGAGGGAGAGGAGGAGGAGGCAGTTGATGTTGTAGCCCAAGGGGAGACTGGTCCAGACTGTTAGAGTCTGTGGGCCAGGGTCAGAGGTCAGAGGAGTCCCAAGTCTCCCATGAACCGCAGGCATCACTGTCTCTCATTCATTGGCAGGGAACCTGCTCTTCAAGTTCTTAATTCCAGTAAGAAAGCCTTTTAGGCTGGGGGTATGAGCTATGGATCGACCTGACAACATCCATGTCCAGCAGAAAAGCAATCCCAGAAGCCAGACCTTCCACCTTCTGCACACCATAAAGAATTTTGATCCATACTCCCAGAAGGATAAAGAATAGGAAAGTTTTCAATGGAGGGGATGGGACACGGAACTCTGGTGGTGGGAATGGTACCCCTGTTATCTTACAATCCTGTTAGTCATTATTAAATTGATAATAATAATAATAATAAATCCTTGTTCTCTAATCAACCTGCGTTTGTCTCAGTCTTCCTCCTCTGCAGGCCTGGCAGAATATCTGACAAGTCTCAAGACCTACCTCTGAGAAAGGGGAAGGAGAGAGAGAGGGTGGGGCCCCACGCCGCAGCTCACTGGCCGGCAGGGGGTGGGTATATGAATCCCGGTTTTCTGCCTGTCTCGGCTCCTGCCTCTCTCCAGCTCAGAGGGAAACTCACGTGTGTGGGCTTGGGTGATGCTGGTACTCACACCCCGCACACAGGGAGGCTGGGAGCAAGTCGTCTTTGCGCAGCGAATCAACAGATTCCAGCAGCCAATGAATCCGGCTGCTGCAAAACCACAGCGCCCGGCAGCGGGGAGGTTTCTGTTACTAAGGTTTCCAAGTGCCCGGGAAATAGGTCGTCAGACCCTTGCTGTCTGCAAAATCTCTGTGTCCTTTTGTTAGCGACTCCTAGGCACGCTTGCAATGGAAAGTGACAAGAGGCCACGTGTGCCCACACTGGGCTTAGAAGGGTCGGCTCCTGCTTGGACACCAGAAGCACAGCCCAGGAGCCAGGCTGCTGAAGAGACTCAGTGTCTCTGCGGAAAGGAGCAGTAGGGGGTCGGGTGATGGCGCAGCTGGCTGAGCGCACATGTTACAATGTGCAAGGACCCAGGTTCGAGCCCCTGGCCCCCACCTGCGGGGGGGGGGGGAACTTTGTGAGTGTTCAAGAGTGGTGAAGCAGGTCTGCAAGTGTCTATCTCCCCCCTCTCTGTCTTCTCCTCTCTCAACTTCTCTCTGTCCTGTCTAGCAACAACGACAACAATAACAATAGTAACAACAACAAGGGCAACAAAAATGGAAAAGAAATGGCTTTCAGGAGTAGTGGACTCGTAGTGCAGACAGCGAGCCCTAGTGATAACCCTGGAGGCAAAAAAGAAAGAAAGAAACAGTTGGGGACTGATGGAATTGTTCACTTGGATAGTGCATTGCTTTGCCATGTTCAAGACCCAGATTTGAGCCTGGGCCCCCACTGCACTGAAGGAAGCTTTGGTCTCTTTCCATCTCTCTCACTTTCTTTCTTTTCCTCCCTTCCTTTCTCCCTCCCTCCCTGCTTTCTCTGTCTCTACTGAAAAAAAAAAAAAAAAAGAAACAGCTGACCCACAGGTGTTGCTCATTTCCTGGGGGTCATCCAAGCAGAAGCAAGTGGTTCGCACAACTCTTTTTATTTTTTAATTATCTTTTTTGGATAGAGACAGCCAGAAATCAAGAGGGTTGGGGAAGATAGGGAGGGAGAGAGACAGAGAGATACCTGCAGCCCTGCTTCACTGCTTGCAAAGCTTTCCCCCTGTCGGTAGGGACCGGGGGCTTGAACACAGGTCCCTGAGCAGTGTAACACGCACTCAGCCAGCACATGTCTCTGTTTTCGCACACGGCTCTCTGGTCTGCACAGATACTCTTCAGGTTTCCTCATACCCAACATAGCAGAGTTGCTCACTCCAGCACCCACAGCCCCCGGGAAGTCATGGAGACTCCAGCTTGGGTATTAGGCATGCGCATAGCTCTTGCCAAAGACCCAGGTGACACTTATGTGGTTAGAGATTTCCTTCCTGGGGCTGGGTGGTGGCACACCTGGTTAGGTGCATAAGGACCTGGGTTCAAGCCCCTGGTCCCTACTTGCAGGGGTAAGGGAAGCCTCATAGTGGTGAAGCAGTGTTGTCTCTCTCTCTCTCTCTCTTTCTCTCCCTCCCTCTCTCAAGTCCTCTCTGTCTCTATCCAAAATAAACTAAATAAAGAAAAGACAGATTTCTTTCCTCATCTCAGAGGTGTTACAGGAGAGGTAGAAGGCAGTCGGAAGCTAGTTCTTTTCTGTCTCATCCTTAGTGTCTCTGGTGATGTGTGAGAGGTGCTCAGGAAAGGGAGAGGGCCAGGTGGCAGGTGGTGGTGCACCTGGTTAATCACTCACATTAAAGTGTACAAGGACATGGGTTCAAGCCCTTGGTGCCTACATGAAGGGGGAAAGCTTCACAAGTGGTGAAGCAGGATTGTGTGTGTCTCTTTCTCCCTCTCTATCTTACCCCCTCTCAATTTATCTCTGTCTCTATCCAATAATAAATAAAAATTTAAAAAAGATTTACTGGGGCCAGGCAGTGGCACATCTGGTTCAGCGCATACATCACAGTATGCAAGGACATAGGTTCAAGCCTCTGGTCCCCACCTGTAGGGGGGAAGCTTCACAAGTGGTGAAGCAGGGCTGCAGGTGTCTCTGTCTCTCTTCCTCTTTACCTCCTCTACTCCTCTTAATTTCTCTCTGTCTCTATCCAATAATACAAATAAATAAAATATTTTTTAAAAAAGCAAAGAGAGAACTAGTCTATAGAGTCTCCAAAGCTCCAGACCACACTAGTGAAAAGTTGGGTGGGGGGAGAGGGTTCTTCTAAGTCCACACTTGAGCCTCCAGATCCAGGTGGTCACAGCCTGGGAAGGATGCTCCAGCCACTTCCTGCCTCAGACCTGGTTTCTGCCGGGAAGAACAGAAAGTCAGACCATCTATCACAGAGGTGTCTAATGCTTGTTCTCTTCTGGACTGGAGACAGTTGGCTCTCCTCAGTTCCCTCAGGCAGATTTCAATTTAGGAAAATGTTTTTTTCCTTTCTTTTTGTGTTCAAGAAGACTAAGAAATGATGGCATCAAAATCAGTAATAGGTGGGGGTAGATAGCATAATGGTTCTGCAAAGAGGCTCCAAAGCCCTAGGTTCAATCCCCCACACCACCATAAGCCAGAGCTGAGCAGTGCTCTGGTAAAAAAATAAACGAACAGATAAATAGAGGGTGGGGCCTGGTGGTGGTGCACTTAACAGGGCAGACATGTTATAATACACACGGATAGGAGCCCCTTGTCCCCACCTGCAGAGGGAAACTTCACAAGTGGTGAAAAAGTGTTGCAAGTACCTCTCTCTCTCTTCATTTCAGTCTCCCTCTTCCCTGTCAACTTCTGTCTGTCTCTAACAAATAAAATAGTTTAAAGAATTAATAACGGGAACATCCAAAATGGAAGTTGGGAGACTATTTGTCTTTTTTTAATTTTTTATATTTATTTATTTATTTTCCCTTTTGTTGCCCTTAGTTGTTTTTTTATTGTTGTTGTGGTTATTATTGTTGTTGCTATTTCTGTTGTTGTTGTTGGATAGGACAGAGAGAAATGGAGAGAGGTGGGGAAGATGGAGAGAGGGAGAGAAAGACAGACACCTGCAGACCTGCTTCACCATCTGTGAAGTGACTCCCCTGAAGGTCAAGTCAGGGGCTTGAACCGGGATCCTTTGCTGGTCCGCTACCCGCCCAATGCCCAACATTGTCTTTCACCGGAGCCCTGTTCAGCTCTGGCTTCTGGTGGTACTGAGGACTGAACCTGGGATTCAGAACCTTAGGCGTGAAAGTCTTTCGCAGAACTGCTGTGTTGTCTCCTTGCCCCCCCTCCCCCACGCACATTCACCCCCTTTAAAGAAGCCCATCACTTTACCTGCAGGGGGCAGCTCTGCCCACTTACACGCTTGTGTTTTTCTTCCACATCAAAATGGTTACACAACTGGCCCGAGTCGATGGCTCCATCTGTGTGGTCCCTTCCAGACTGAGCTCTGCTGGTTGTTGAACTAGCGCCCACATTTCTACGCTCTCACTGGCCTCTTAATACCCATGGGCTTGTGTCTGGATGGTACCCAATCTGAGCAAAGGACACATTTTTCAACCAAGCCAAGGACGCTGTTCTTTCTTTTTTATATAAGAAGAGTTTTATTTCTATTTATTTTTAAAAAACACTCTCACCATTTTATACATATGTATTTCATTTTATTTGATAGAACAGAGACATTGAGAGGGGGAAGGGGAGATAGAGAGATACATGCAGCCTCCAAAATAATTACGATCCTTACTCCCAGTGGGGGAGAAATATAGAGGAAGATGATCAGAGGGCTCTGAACTCCAACTCCATCAGGAACCAGAGAGAGAGGGGAAAGAGAGAGAGATATTTGAATGTGGTAATAGGTGTATGTGTGACTTGGAAAAGAAAATAAGATGGGACCATGCAAAAAATGGGCAAATACATATAAATATAGGCAGATAGTTGTAGAAATAATAGTTAACCATATTTACAACCTTAGGAGAACTGCTGTAGCTTCCAGTGGAGGCATTGGGGGTCCAGAAGTCTGGTTGTGGGAATGGTGCAAAGTTGTACCCCTGTTACCTTGTAATTTTGTATATCGATATTAAATTATTAAAAAACAAACAAACAAACAAAAAACACCTGCAGCACTACTTCACCTGTGAACCTCACTCCCACCTCCCTGCATTGGGAAATGGATCCCTGTGCATGGTAACATTTGCACTCAACCAGCTGCACCACCACCCAGCCCAGCACAACACTTTTTTTTTTTTAATAAAAAGGAAATATTGACAAAACCATAGGATAAGAGGGGTACAACTCCATGCAGTTCCTACCACCAGATCTCCGTATCCCATCCCCTCTCCTGATAGCTTTCCTGTTCTTTAACCTTCTGGGAGTATGGACCCAAGGTCATTGTGAGATGCAGAAGGTGGAAGGTCTGGCTTCTGTAATTGCTTCCCTGCTGACCATTGGCATTGACTGGTCGATCCACACTCCCAGCCTGTCTCTCTGTTTCCCTAGTGGGATGGGACTCTGGGGAAGCAGAGCTCCAGGACACATTGTTGGGGTCGTCTGTCCAGGGAAGTCTGGTCGGCATCATGCTGGCATCCAGAACCTGGTGGCCAAAAAGAGAGTTAACATACAAAGCCAAACAAATTGTTGAACAATCATGGACCTACAGGCTGGAATAGTGCAAATGAAAAGTTAAGGAGTTCTCCATTTTGTAGATAGCTAGTAGGCATATTTTAGTTATATTCCAAAGAGCCTGCGGCTATACTAGGTTTTTTTTTTTTTTTGTTGTTGTTGTTTTGTTTTGTTTTTCCCTGAGCCTGAAATCTGATATGCAGGTGGATCCAAGTTATTGTCTGGGGAGATGATGTCATGGCTGGAAAAGGAACAGAAAGCTGGATCAGGAAAGAGTAGCTCCCTAATATGGGAAAGGGTTATAAATATTGTTGACTGTAAACATTTGATTTGATTTGATCTGGGGCCCATATTGATTTGATTTGATCTGATCTGATCTGGGGCCCATATTCAGCTTAGGAGCCTATGATTTGATTTGATTTGATTTGACCTGGGGCCCATATTCAGCTTAGGAGCCTATGTGACCTCTGCATCCCTGTAGGTCTGAGCTCACATTCTGTGGTCATGAGTAGGAACATTCCAAGATGCCCCAATATTGACCCATCTTCCTCAGGTGTAGCATAGAGTATGTTGTCCATCCTCCCTTCGGAGGATGGAACATTTTCTACCATTGTTGATCCAAGTTGAGGGCAAAGGTCCTATGGGGGCCCACAAAGGGGTCTAGTTTGTTGTTCCTGATAGAGATGACCAGTAACAATGGAGAGAGGGATTTATTTGAGGTCTAGGCCCATCATGTCTGTCTGGGAATCTCAGGACTCCCTGAGTAGGGCCCCAGCTGATGGGATGGCTTGATAGTGACTAAAGAGTCATCATTAAAGTATGCCAGTCTCTTGCCCTTATTCAGCTTTTGCAGTCCTTGCTTTGCTAAGGTTAGCTTTGGAGTGAGTGATCAAACTGTAATAGGAAGTAGGTGAGGAGGGTATCTAAGTCTAAGTAGACACTATTTCATTATGAACTTTATACTGACTCACTACAGACTATTGTGTACTTTTGCTTTCAGGTATGTATTTTGCCCTAATTTATGGATACATGTGAACATATGCTCTATCTCGTGGGACCTGGTTTTGGGACTTTGTTAGGAAGTGAACCACCTGGAATGGAATTAGAAAATACTGTGAAAGGAAAGGTCTCACCCGAGTAGTGAAGCTGAAGGGTTGACATTCCATGCCTGACGTCTCTGGACACAGTCTGAAGTGAAGCATGCTGAGGTGGCACTTGTTGTGTTGATTAGGTTGGGATGCAATATCATTTAGTATGAGTTGAGAGAAGCATGCAGGAAAGTGAACCCCACCCTAGGGTTTCCAAGATTAGGGGAAATATAGGCTCTATAGAGGGAATGGGAGGTTCCTGCTGTCTTAGGGTTAAGAAGACAATGGATAGTTATTGCTATAATCACATTATTTGGCAGTTGGGTTAACTTTGAAAAATCTCTTTGTTAGGGTTTGCTGTATCATACACATCATCACCATAATTTATGTCCTTTGACATTATTTGTATATAGCTATGCCACCAGTTGCTTCTGTTCTCCCTGGTCTAGGCTTATGAGAGAGTCAACATTTCAGAGACTCAACCTATGTATTAAAAAGACTCAGTCTGTGCTTTAAAAAGTTTGAGACATACAATGAATTTTCCCCCTTTCATATTAATTAAATAGTGATTTATATGACTACAAATTAATAGGAGTATACATAAACACCATTCCCAGCACCAAAAGACTGTGTCCCATCCCACCCACCCACCCCCCTGCCACCCTGGGAAGATGAATATTCACCCTCACCCTCACCCCAGGGTTTTTACTTTGGTGCCCTACTCCAGATTTAGTCAAATCTTGCCTTTAGTTCCCCTTTCTGTTCTTCTTTCTCAACTTCTGTTGATGAGTGGGATCATCCCTTACTCATCTTTATCTTTCTGACTTAGCTCACTTAACATAATTCCTTCTAGCTCCATCCAAGATGAGTCAGAGAAGGTGGGTTCATTGTTCTTAATAGCTGCATAGTATTCTGTTGTGTATATATGCCACAGCTTTCTCAGCCACTCATCTGTTGTTGGGCATCTGGGTTGCTTCCAGGTTTTAGCTATTACAAATTGTGCTGCTATGAACATAGGTGTACAAAAATCTTTTTGGTTGGGTGTTATGGAGTCCTTGGGGTATATCTCCAAGAGAGGAATTACTGGGTCATATGGAAGGTCCATGTCTAGCCTTGTGAGAGTTCTCCAGACTGCTCTCCACAGAGATTGGACCAATTTACATTCCCACCGGCAGTGCAGAAGGGTTCCTCTGTCCCCACATCCTCTCCAGCATTTGTTGCTGCTGTCCTTTTTGATGTATGCCATTCTCACAGGGGTGAGGTAGTAACTCAGTGTTGTTTTTATTTGCATTTCTTTGACAATCAGCAACCTGGAGCAATTTTTCATATGTTTGTTAGCCTTTTGGATCTCTTCTGTAGTGAATGTTCTGTTTATATCCTCTGCCCATTTTTAGATGAAGTCATTTGCTTTTTTGTTGCTAAGTTTGCTAAGCTCTTTGTATATTTTGGTGATTAGTCTCTTGTCTGATGTATGACACGTGAAGATTTTCTCCCATTCTAAGAGGGGTCTCCTTGTTTGTGTGATAGTTTCTTTGGTTGTGCAGAAGCTTTTCAATTTGATGTAGTCCCATTAGTTTGTTTCTGCTTTAGTCTTCCTTGCAATTGGGTTTGTATCATCAAAGATGTCCTTGAGGTTTAGGTGGGAAAGTGTTCCACCATGTTTTACTCTAAGTATTTGATAGTTTCTGGTCTAACATCCAGGTTCTTGGTCCACTTGGAGTTGATTTTTGTTTCTGGTGAGATAAAGTGGTTCAGTTTCATTCTTCTGTATGTTTTGATCCAATTTTTCCAGTACCATTTATTGAAGAAAGCGTCCTTTCTCAATACTTTGGGCCCCATTATCAAAGATTAGATGTCCATAGGTATGCAGGTTTAATTCTGGGCTTTCAATTCTGTTCCATTGGTCTGTGTGCCTATTTTTGCTCCAGTACCAGGCTGTTTTGATGATGATGGCCTTATAATATAGTTTGAGATCTGAGAGTGTGATGCCTCCATTTCTGTTTCTTTTCCTCAGGTTTGTTTTGGCAGTTCTAGGTATTTTCTGGTTCCAGATAAATGATTGAAGTTTATGTTCTATTCTCTTAAAGAAGCTTGGTGGAACTTTGATGGATATTGCATTAAATTTGTATATTCCTCTGGGGAGACTATTCATTTTGATTATATTAATTTTTTCCAATCCATGAGCATGGGATGTCTTTCCATTTCTTGGTATCTTTTCTATTTCCTTGAATACTGACTCATTGTTTTCAGTATACATGTCTTTTACTTCTTTGGTCAGGTTTATTCCTAGGTATTTTATTGATTTTGCTGCAATAGCGAATGGGAGTGATTTCTGGATATCTTCTTTGGATTTAGTGTTTGCATAAAGAAATGCCACTGATTTTTTGTACATTGACTTTGTAGCCTGACACCTTGCTATATTGCCTAATAACTTCCAGTAGTTTTCTGCTGGATTCTTTAGGTTTTTCTATGTATACTATCATATCATCTGCAAATAGTGAGAGCTTGACTTCTTCCCTTCCAATCTGAATTCTTTTGATTTTTTCTCTTGCCTGATTGCTATGGCAAGAACTTCCAATACTACGTTGAAGAGTAATGGTGATAATGGACAGCCCTGTCTAGTCCCTGATCTGAGGGGGAATGCTTTCAGCTTCTGTCCATTGAGTATGATGTTGGCTGTAGGTTTGCTATGTATGGATTCCACTATCTTGAGGAATTTCCCATCTGTTCCCATTTTTTTGTAGTGTTTTGAGCATGAATGGGTGTTGGATTTTGTCAAAGGCTTTCTCTGCATCTATTGAGATAATCATGTGGTTTTGGGTTTTGCTTTTACTGATGTGGTGAATGATATTGATTGACTTATGTATGTTGAAGCAGCCTTGCATTCCTGGGATAAATCCCACTTGGTTGTGATGAACGATCTTTTTGATATACTGCTGCATCCGGTTGGCCAAGATCTTGTTTAATATTTTGGCATCTATGTTCATCAGAGATATTGGTCTGTAGTTTTCCTTTTTTGTTGTATCCCTATCTGCTTTTGGTATCAGGGCTTCATAGAAGGTGGAGGAGAGTGTTCCTGTTTCTTCGATCTCATGGAAACGCTTTAGAAGTGTAGGTATTAGCTTTTTCCTGAAGGTTTTGTAGAATTCATTTGTGAAGCCATCTGGTCCAGAACTTTTGTAGTTGGGAAGATTCTTAATAACTGTTTCGATTTCTTAGTCTGTAATTGGTGCATTTTAGTTTTGTAGTTCTTCTTGGTTCAGCTTTGGAAGGGTATATGTTTCCAGGAATTCTTCCATTTCTTCCAGATTCTCTAGCTTGGCGGCATATAGTTCTTTGTAGTAGTCTCTCATGATTTTCTGGATTTCTGTGGTGTCAGTTGTGATATCCAACACAATTCTTTCTGAAGGCCATTCTGAAAGACATCTGGCCCTTTGTTCTCATGACAGTGAGGAGCCCAGAGGGAGCACCATTTTCCAGCTCAGAGGAGATTTTGCTGCAAGCAGGTCACAATGTGACCCTCCTGCCATGGCCTTCATATATTTCTGGGTTGTCAAGAATCCTTTCAGGAGCCTGCAGTCACATCCAGTGGGGATTCAGTTTCATAGGGAATAGTTCTGGCAGGAAAATGCTTTCACTACATGTGGGAAGGAGTGTGTCTAGAGCTGGGCCATATCAAGCTCTCCAGAAGTGTGCAGGAAGGGGAGAGCTAGTGTCTTGGGGTTTCCAGCTTACTGGAGAAGCTCCCTCTCCATGTCCACAACTGGATGGACTCTCACAGGTGTGCTAAGTACACTGCCACGCACTAAGCGCTCTACAGACGGGGTCTATCAGAGTCACTGCAACAATAGAAAGCTTTGAAGCAGAGGCTGGGTTCCTGGTTCAGACACCAGTGTTGGTACCTTTAACCACGATGCTTTTTTGTCATTTCCAGTAAAATTGCTCCATAGCCTGATTTGTCCTTTCTTTCCTCCCAAGCCAGTTGTGAGGATTTGGCTTCTTTGGTCACTGTTGCTATGCCATTTATTTATTTATTTATTCATTTTTGCTATGTTTTCTTCCCTTATTTTATCAACATTTTATTTATTTGTTTATTTATTGAATAGAAACAGAAAGAACTTGAGAGGGAAGGGGGAAATAGAGAGGGAGAAAGAGAGACACCTGCAGCACTGCTTGACCAGTCATGAAACTTCTCCCTCCTGCAGGTGGGGTCAAGGTTCTTGAACCCAGGTCCTTGTGCAAGGTCACATGTGCACTCTGAAAGGTATACCACCACCCAGCCCCATTAGTTAGTAATCATTTATTTATTTATTTATTTATTTATATTTTGCCTGACAATATTTATTTATTTTTTTTACTTTATTTATAAAAAGGAAACACTGACAAAAAACACAGGATAAGAGGGGTACAGCTCCACACAATTCCCACCACCAGAAGTCTGTATCTCATCCCCTCCCCTGATAGCTTTCCTATTCTTTATCCCTCTGGGAGTATGGACCCAGGGTCATTATGGGATGCAAAAGATGGAAGGTCTGGCTTCTGTACTTGCTTCCCCGCTGAACATGGGCGTTGACTGGTCGATCCATACCCCCATCCTGTCTCTCTCTTTCCCTAGTGGGGCAGGGCTCTGGGGAAGTGGAGCTCAAGGACACATTGGTGGGGTTGCCTGTCCAAGAAAGTAAATTAATTTGTTAGAACAGAGAAATTGAAAGGGAAGGAGGCGATAGGGAGAGAGACAGAGAGACACTTGCAGCCTTTGCTTCACTACCTGTGAAGCTTTTCCCTACAGGTGAGGAATGACTGCTTGAACTCAGGTTCTTGAACATGGTGAGATATGATGCCATCACCTAGTTCCTATTTATTTATTTTTAAGAATTGGAACTTAAAGAACAAAGATTTAGGGCCGGGCACCAGGTTAAGCACAAACAGTATGAAGCACAAGGACCCACGCAAGGATCCTGTTTCAAGACACTGGATCCCCACCTGTGTGTGGGGCGGGGGACACCTCACAAGTGGTGAAGCAGATGTCTATCTTTCTCACTCCCCCTATATCCCCCTCCACTCTCAATTTCTCTCTGTCCTACCAAAAAAAAATTAAATTTAAATTTAAAAATGGCCACAGTAGCAGTGGATTCATAGTTTTAGCACTGAGCCCCAGCGACTAAAATAAGCAAACAAAAAAAGATTTATCTTGATGACAGAGACAGAGGCAGACACCGAGAGAGAGATATCAAAATACCACTCAGCTCTGCCATACTCTGTGCTGGGGATGGAACCTGGGACGTCAGACGTGCAAGTCCTGGGTTCAGTTGCTGGCATGTCTCCTCAGTCCTGATGTGCCTCCTTGTCATACAGCGACTGGACTGCGTACACCTGGACTCCACAAAGGCTTTTTTCTTTTAAGTTGGGGGGACTAATGGTTTACAGAAAATGCAATTGTTGGCACATGTGTAAACTTTCTCAGCTTTCTGCAAAACACTGCCACCCCCAGCCAACGTCTTCCTCCACCATCCTGCACCAGAACCTGAGAGCCTCTTCCCCATCACCCCTCCTCCCATTAGAGTCCTTCACTTTGCTGCAGTCCACCAAGCCCAGCCCAAGTTCTGCTTTGTGTTTTCCTTCTGTTCTTATTTCTCAGCTTCTGTGCATAAGTGAGATCATCCCATATTCATTCTTCTCTTTCTGTCTGATCTCACTTCACATGATTCCTTCAAGCTCCATTTGAGAGGAGGTGAAGAAAATGAGTTCATCATTCTTAATAGCTGAGTTGTATTCCATTGTGTACATAGACCACAGCTGTCTCAGCTATTCAGCTGTTGCTGGACATGGGGGTTGCTTCCAGGTTTGGGCTATCACAGATTGTGCTGCTATTAACACAGGTACACACAGATCTTATTAGATGGGTGTGTTTGGTTCCCTAGGATGTATCCCCAGGAAAGGAATTGCAGGGTTATAGGGTAGGTCCACCTGTAGCCTTGTGAGAGTTCTCCAGACTGCCGTTCACAGGGTTGTGTCCACTGACGTTCCCACCTCTGCAGAGGCTCTTACAGGGAGGGTTCTAACTGCTCTCCTCTTGTAGATCCAGAATGTCACAGCAGCCAGAAGCCATCTCCCTGCCACGGGGGCTGCCTTTCTACTCTCCTCTGTGGGAGGTGAGGTTTGGGTACAGTATATTAGGTCTCAGGAGAAAGCACCAGTGAAGCAGTAGGCATGTTCCACATCTCAGCAGCCATACCCCAGCTCTGTGGGTGTGGGGAGTAGGGCCAGAAGAGTTTCCTGCCCTGACTTCTTGGCCTCTGGATAGCAGCCAGGGGTATGCTCCTTCAAGTACTCACTGATCAAATCCCCTTCCATTTCCTGGTTGTTGCTGTGTTTCTCTGGGAAAATGGAGAGGGGTTAGACCAGTAAATACTTTAAAAGTCAAACTAAAAGTCTACAAAAATATATTTTTTTTTGCTGCTGGGGTTATTACTGGGGCCCAGTGCTAGCATAATGAACCCACAACCTTTTTTTTTGCTGGGCTAGCTTTGTGGGCAGGAGACAGACGACCAGGGACTCATGACTGAGCTCAGACACAGTTCAATCTTTATTGATGAGTGGGAATGCAGTGCAATCAATCTAATCACTAATCATTATAAAATCCTGTCCTTCATATCTCCTGAGGCGGAAGTGTCAGGTCGGAAGAGGAAGTACGTAGGATAGGGGGTGGGGAGAAGGAAAAAGCACGTGCTCAGAAGTATCATGCTTGCATCTAACCAGTGGGGATTAAACCAGTGCCCTGTAGGCAGGGCGGGTCTCAGGTAAAGCAGTGATTGTGTAAACAGACCACAGCGTTAAGCAATGCAAGCGAACCTAACGTGATGATCAAAACAGAAGGGGTCTTAGAAGCAGAATTAGGAGCAGACCAACATTTTTTAATTTGATAGGATAGAGAGACATTGAGAGGGGAGTGGGGATAAGGAAGGAGAAAGGCAGACAGACACATGCAATACTTACTTCACCGCTTGTGAAGTGTCCCTCATGCAGGTTGGAAGTGGGGCCTGAAATCCGGGTCCTTGCACATGGTACATTTAACCAAGTAATTTATGTGAACCATCTTAATCTCTGTAGTTCTTCATGATCCTTCCAGGGATAGTTGACTTTGCTTCTAGATGAGTATTTCGTGGGTGGTGATAAGAAAACTTGACATTCTCCTTTCCTAATTTCCCCCTCATACTGCCCTTAAGTTCAGTAGACTGTGAATAGACAATTAAACATAACCAAGGAATGTAACTAAAATTTATTATTATTATCACTATTAGTGACATAACAGTGGTTCCCACAATTATAAGACTTCAGGGGTAGAGTTTCACACCACTACACGGTATGTGTACAAACTCACCGTATCTACCACCAAATCTCTGTGCCTCCCCCACCACAGAGTTCTTACAAAATCAGAGAGACAGCTTGGGTATCATTATATTTTTTCATACTAGTTCAATGGGGAGATAGTACTGATAGAATGGTTTTGAGGTTCCAGGTTCAATATCCAGGACAGCCATAAGTTAGAGCTGAGAAGTTTTCTGGTGAAGTAACTAAAAAATGGTGATTTTTTTTTTTGCTATTTTATTTGTTTTAATGATCTAGACTTCAAATACAAACCAAACCACCCAGTAGTCTTTCAGCTCTTTACTTATTTCACTTGATATAATCACTTCCAGAAAGATACACCTCTGTAGTAAACACTTTCATCAGCTACAGATTCATTTAGTTTAATATTGTAGAGGAGTGGGCAGGGGTGCAGAAAGCAGGTTGGAAAGCAAGGGTGGCCGCCATTTCCACCCTCTTTAGCTGTGTGCCTACTGAATTTGGATGAAATTGTAGGTAATTGATATAATGTGTCTCATTTTATCCTTTTAAGTAGGAACCACAGTCCCAATTTACAAGATACCACCAAAGTTCAAAAGCCTCCAAAATGGCGGTATATATATAAAAAAAACTCCCCCCCAGGCTAATGGATTATAAATTGGTCTTAGCTTTATCTCACCGATTCAGCCCTGACTCCTCTATAAGGAGAATGGGTCAGACATGAGAAGTTTTTATCAAACTAAGTACTCTGAGACAGAGTTCTTTCTATATGAAACCTAGGGGCTCATTTCTCTCCATAGTGACTATAAATTTTATAGAAATAAAGGATAAATACCACGTGAAGAAACACAGTTGATCAACCGTGGGACATTTCAGAGGACAGTGATGAACGGTTTAATTCACTGAACACTTCTTAAGTGACCCTTCCTCCCTTCCCTCCTACTGTTTTCACATTGGTTTTCTGAAGCCATAATCCAGGTCCAGAGTCCATTAACTCTAGCCAGCCCTTTCCCCAAGGTCCATCACCTTTATACAGGAGGAGGTGGGGAGGGGCAAAAAAAAAAAAAAAAAGCCAGCAATTGGATTCGGAAGCAACTGAGAAGGAGGTAAAGACTTCCAGATCTTCCGTCTCTCACAACTCTTCCTGTCCTAGGCCCATACTCTTTCTAGAACAAGGCTCATAACGGGTTTTGAACTATTCTCGATTGTCACAAAAAAATGTAAGGAAGGGGATGGAGACGAGTCCACATGACTGAGAAGACTCAGTCCCTGCATAGTAACTGCTGGATATGAGCTCCACTCCACCCATCTGTGGCCATCTTCTCTTCCAGGGCCACACCAGAGAGTCGAAATCCCATCCTGGGATCTGACTTCATTTTCATGGATTTCTCTTCCTTCTCCTATATTTTCCCTCTTGGAGTTGCTTCTTGCTCTTTCCTGTTCACTCCAGCCTTAGTCACTCACCATTTAACTTTGAGTTAGAGTGGCATGTTGGGAGAGTTTGTGTATGGGGCCCGGTGGTGGTGCACCTGGTTAAAGTGCACATAGCACTAACTAGGAGGAACTGTGCAAGGACCCAGGTTCGAGCCTCTGCTCCCCACCTGCAGGGGGGGGATGCTTCTTCATAGGTGGTGAAGAGAACTGCAAGTATCTTCCTCTTTCCCTACCTTCCCCCCTTCTCAATTTCTCTCTGTCTTATTGAATAAAATAAGGGGGGGGGGTGATTGGCCACTCAGAACAGTAGATTCATAGTGCAGGCACCAAGCCCCAGTGATAATCCTAGAGGCAAAAAAAAAAAAAAAAGAAAGAAAAGAAAGTTTGGGTATTCAGTCACCTATGACTTGTGACTTGATACTTTATTGGCATGGAATGACTTATCAAAGAAAAAAATAGTACAGAATATCCATGAAAAATCAGAAAAGAATACCTAGCCTTACTTGCATATGCAGCTTCTCATATGAAACATTTGAAGAAAAATCTGGAGAGTGATGTCAAAAGGTGTGAGAAGATGTGTGTTCCTTTATATATAATGTGATCAGTTACCACTTAGCGGCATTTCAGTTGCTGAGAATTTATTTTCTTTCTTTCCTAAAAGGAATCTGAAGTGATCTGTGCTGATTCTCAACTAGCAGAACTGGTGCCACACACTCACAATTACCAGGGAAGCAACATAGAAGCTCTTTTGGTTTTGTTTTTGTTTGCCTCCAGGGTTATCGCCAGGGCTGGGTACAGGCAGTAGGAATCCACTGCCCTTGGTGGCCATGTCCCCCATTTTATTGGATGGGACAGAGAGAAATTGAGAGGGGAGGGGGAGATAGAGAGGGAGAGAGAAAGACAGACACCTGCAAATGCGTTTCACCGCTTATGATGTGCCCTCCCCGCAGATGGGAAGCCAGGGGCTTGAACTGGATCCTTGCACAGGTCCTTGCACTTAGTACTATGTGCACTTAACCAGGTGTGTCACCCCTCCACCACCCCCACCCCCAACATAGAATCTTCCATGTTACAAGCTCATAATTGCACCCAGTAGTCCTTCATATAAGGATGCCAAGCAGGAAAAACCCACAGCATCTGTCTAGTTTGTTCCTTATGTTGAATCAACACACCCGAGCCATTGCTTTATCCCCAGGACTCTAGGTAGGGGGAAAAATAGGCAGACAAGTCTGAAAGTTAATTTAGCACAAGGCTAGTTCTGTGAACAGCTATCAGCAATTGCAGAACAATCAAGCTATTGATTTTTTCAGTCCTGCCCATAGTTGTTAATAGACGATTCTAAAAATTGCTAAGACTCTGTCTCCTCTATAAAAGACTATGATCATTTTTTTTAGGGGCTCCGGAGCATTGAATGCTGGAAAAGTGTAATTAGAATTTGAATTTTCCTCCCCAGGAGCAAAACTACCATTCTCAGAAAACCCCATGGTTCAGCTCACACAGGGATTCCTCGGGCTAGCGATCGTAACCAGTCTCTTAGACCATTAGTTATTCCCCTTAAATACTGTGTCTGTTCCAATTAAATGTCTTGCAAAGGTTGAGTGGACAGTCAGTAATTGAAATGTGCCTCCTTGAAATGTGCCCTTGGAGAGAGGTTTGGGTCATTTGCCATAAGCCCAGCTTCAGCCAGCTGCACAAGTGTGCAGCCATACAAGTCCTTGGAATCACCTTGTAGCTCCATGCTCTGTGTTCCCAGGGTGCTACTGCATTGTCTGCTACAGCAGAGAATGACAAAGCCTTTGTTTGCAAGTTTGGCCTTATGGAAGAGAGCATACTCTCATTTAGAGAGATAATTAAACTTTGTTTTTACTATTTAATGTCTTTATTGCATAAATACAGAGAGAAATCCATGGAGAAGAGGACGATGAAAAGGAGAGAGATAGAGAAACATGTGTAGCACTGCTTCACCACTTGTGAAGCTTCTCTCCTACAAGAGGACACTGGGGGCTTGAACACTGTGACGTGTGTGCTTTGCCAAGAGCACCACCGCCTGGTCCCACAGATAATTAAAGTTAAATTAATGCTGTCCTTGGCAATATTGATGTGTTTTCATAACTACTTAAGACCAGTTCCTATTGCTCATTTAGGATGACTTCTTGTCCTTCTAAGTGCCTTAATAAGGGTTTACCTGAGTGGTTGGGGAGTGGGAATGGTTCAGATAGAAGGCATGTCTTCCATGAATGATGTCCTGGGTTTGTCCTCCCCCCCACCCCCCAGTGCCACACTGGCAAAAGAAAAGGAGCTAACTTAACAACAACAGGGCACATTCTGATGCAATACATCACAAGGCCAATTTCCCAATTTTGAAGTTATAGGGGGCATTGTTGGCAAAGGCTCTGGTGTATATACATTTTTCACAGGACTATCTTGAACTCTTTATGGAGACTCTAGGAGGCCAGATATTTTCTGCTCAATACAAATGAATTTAAGAGAAAAGAAATAATTCCATTTGTAGCTTCTAGGAAAAGCCTAAATGTCAACAGTCAAGGCCTGCTAATGAGATGTTGGCAGTGTCTCAGACCAGAGAAAAGATGGAAACTCACTTGTCTGTGTTTGCCGGGATAGCCTGAGGGTACTTCTTCCCGAGCTAGTGCTCTCTGGGTTGGAGAGAACTCAACTGGAGCTGATCTAGGCTGCTGTGTGGGAGAGGGATCAGGAACTCGTGCTGCACCAACTTCCGCAGGAGATACACTCTGGAACTCTCGGAGCCGGAAAGCAATTTCCAAGTGTCTTTAATCAGAAGAGCAGCTGTTTTTATACTCTCCAAGTAGGGTGGAAACAGGATGTGATATAGAGAGGGTGGAGAGAAAAGTGACTGGTGAAAATCAGAGTGTGACAAGGAGGGGGTGGAACAGGCGAGAATCCTATCACTGAACCACCAATGCCCTGGAGTGCTTTATGTAAAAGTGATTTATGTAAATAGACCAAACCTTTGGATCAGTAAATCCCTATATAGCCATATGGATAAGAAGAAGCCAGGGGGAGATGGCAACTACCCAACATCTCCCCATTTCTTTTTAACTTTTTGCCATGGTATCAGGAGTGTGGGGCACTTTGTGAGGCAGGGAGACTGATAAGAGGCACACCTTTTTTGGGGTTCTACTGTCCCTCCTTGCTCAACCTCTCCGTGGAGAGAGAGACTAACAGGATTGACACACCCCTCAGGCTCAAGCCCTTTCAAGCTCAACCATATCCTCACAATTCCCCAACATCTTCCTCTTACTTAATGGCCATATATAACTGGGTCAATGTCTGTAAAAGGCTTCATCTCTGTCAGGGGAATAGCAGTGTAGGGGTGAACGGAAACCTGTTGGGAAGAAAGCAGAATGATAGTGTGTAAGTGTCTTTAAAAAGAACTAGCACAAGACGGAGGGATAAGTAAGAGTAGCAAGAGACAGAGTGAGCCTGATGGGTGGAGGAGTGGGGGCCTGATAAGCCGAGGGGCTAGAGGGGTGATCTGGCATTGCAAAATCCCGAGTCAGCCTGCTACAGTCATTCTTCAAGAAGTCCAGGAGTATAAAAGGAGTGTCCAGCAAGTTCTATAGAAGCATCAGTCCAATGTCAACGGCCAGGAAATAAATGCCACACGTCTATCTTGATGGAGGAGGACGGCCACCGGAACTTTTCTTCTCTGTAGAGAGTGACCTGGAACCGCCAAAACATGATGGGCGAAACAGAAGCAGGAAGAGCAGACACCGATGGTTGAGAGAAAGGCAGTAGGAAAGTCTTGTCCTTCGGAGTCTGTGAATCAGGTTCTCCAGATCGTGTCAGGTCACATCATGGGTTTCTGGGGATGGCTGTAATTGTGGGTGATGTCAGAGGTCAGGGGTCCAAGATGGATTTCTGTGGATTCTATATGAGCAGATGCTTCTTTATGCGAAGGCTTGTCATAGCTGTAGTCAATTACTTATGAAAAAACTTTGTAACAAATTAGAAGTTTACTACAATTGATAACTCAATGATTATAACTGGTTTAGGTATCTTTATAATTTTGTGTAAAGGTCATCTTACGTGACCTCATGTAGCAGTCTTTATATAGCAAAGTTTTCATACCGAGTTTAATTTACATATATTGATTCTTGACTATTTTTACATTGGGTTTTTAAGCAAACTCAGGTTACTAGAGTTAACACATTTTAGTGACAAATTTTTTTTTTTTTGGTACATTTACAATATCAGATTGATGCCAAATTTGTTGTGGATTAATTTCCACAAGATAGCTTACAGGACATTTTTGGGGGCCCTCCAAAAATGTCCTGTATAGAGAATTTGTATTTTAACTTAGGAGATGATGAATTGTCACATTGAATATTTAGAGTTTTACCTTAAACACTCAGTTACTTAAATGAATTGATTTTACCTCTTCTCGTAAAAATGTAACTTCGAAGTTACGATTTAACTGTCAAGTTAATGTTTACCAAACTTGAAACACGCATATTAAACATATAGTTTATAACACACAGGAGGAGAAAAACTTGTAAATAAGATATATCATTTCAAATGTGAATTTAGAACTACTGTCATAGTTGAACCATCTTTACTCACACAGTTTAAGACTAAACATTTCATATTGATATCAAGACTTAAAAAAGAAATCAAAAGGGGGAATGAACAATTTTTGGACTGTTTCTGGACGTCTCCAGAAACCATGGCTGCGTCCAGCCGTTTGATATAAAGTCAGTTAACTTTCAGAGTACTCTGAGCACAATGGGTCATACAAAAATTTTGGTCACTCAACTCACTCAATTTTTTTTTTTTTCACTCACTCACTCACAAAACACAACTGGCCAGTCATAGCATAAGACATTCATTCGGGGGTGGGGGGGGAGAGTTCTGTGAATCAGATTTTTTTTTTTTTTGATTCTGCCATGCTGTATTATGGATCCTGGGGTGCATCCTGTAGCCAGTCCTCTTGCAGCCAGTCTTCTTGCAGTGTTTCTTGTTCTTCAGGGATATCAGCACCATCATGTGGGTATTGCCGGACATGGCGGGCAGGAACCCAAACAGGCTTGGAGTAATTTTGTGGAAAAATACATGCGAAACCCCTCCCCATAGTCAACAGGGGGTCAGGTCCTTTCCAAATTTTATCAAGTGGGTCTTTCCATTTGACTTTAATAGCTGGGAGGGTGGGTGGTGTTTGCCAATGAAGAATTATAGGAGGTTGGTCGGAGTTTTTGTAAATATTAAAGAGATTTAATGTAGTTAAGGCTTTTGCCAGCTGGATATTAGGGGGGTACATTTCCCCTTTTTCTTTATTTAATTGAGCCTTAAGAGTTTGATGGGCCCTCTCAACAATGCCTTGTCCCTGTGGATTATACGGAATGCCTGTAGTATGAGTAATGTTCCAGAGGGAACAAAAATCTTTAAATTGTTTGCTGGTAAAAGCAGGTCCATTATCCGTTTTAAGTTGAAGAGGTAAGCCCATTACAGCAAAACAGGAGAGCATATGGCTTATAAGCTTTTTTGAGTTTTCTCCAGTTTGAGCTGTAGCCCACATAAACTTAGAGAAGGTATCAATTGAGACGAACACATATTTTTGTTTGCCAAAGTTAGGTATGTGGGTAACATCAATTTGCCAAAGAGCGTTGGCTTTTAAACCTCGAGGATTAACCCCTAGAGTCTGAATAGCAGGTGTTTTGATTAGACCTGCACAGGAGGAACATGTAGCAAGAATATGTTTTAACTGTGGCAGAGGAATATCAGGAAATCGAGCTCGAAGACCTTTAAGATTAACATGGGTTAGGGAATGAAAGTCAGCAGGATTAGAGACAGAGGCTAGGAGAATTCCTGTGGAGGCAAGGCGGTCAGCTGCAGCATTCCCTTCGGACAGGGGACCAGGAAGAGGGCTGTGGGAACGTAGGTGCTGAACATACAGTGGATGGGTTCGAGAACAGAGCATAGAGGCAATTTGAATTAAAAGAGGAGAAAGTGGGTTGTCATCAATTCTTACATAAGATCGAGCAAGCCATGGAAGTAAGTTAACAGTATACACACTGTCAGAAAAAAGGTTGAAGGATTCTGGTACAGCTTTTAATGCAAGGAAAACAGCATAAAGTTCTTTGTACTGAGGGGAATTATCAGGAAGTTCAGTAAAGAGAGGTTTGGGGTATTGCTGGTCTGGATAATATATAAGGGCAGCAGCTCCCTTTTTTCCACCATCAGTGAACACTGTAGGAGCAGAGGGGATGGGATCTCGAGAGAAAAGTTTAGGTACTAGTAGAGGCAACAGAGGTAAAGAAGCTATCAAATTATTAGAGGGAAAATGATTATCTAATTGTCCTGGAAAACCCATTAAACTTATGGCAAAACGAGAATGGTGGCGTATGAGCCATTCTGTATCAGTGAGAGAAAAGGGAAGAATGATTGAATCTGGTTCCCTTCCTAAGACCTGAACCGATCTGTTTCTTCCTTGGCGAACCATAAATGCTAAGGCATCAATCTCGGTAAGGAGTCTTGGAGCTCCGCCTACTGGCGTATGAAGCCATTCGAGAACGCCATGTTTCTGCCACAATGCCCCCACTACCGTGGGGGTGGAGTTAAAGATTAGAAGATTTACTGGAGAGGAGGGGGAGAATCGAACGAGGTGCATGTCCTGGAGAGCCTGGTTAACTTTTTCCAGAGCCAAGGATGCTTCGGGGGTTAACATACGCTTTGAGGAGGGCTGTTTGTTTCCTTTTAACAGATCGAACAGTGGTTGCAGGCAGCTCGTAGGCAGATAAAGATACTGCCTAAGCCAATTCAAATTTCCAAGAAAACTTTGTAAAGAAGCAAGAGTGAGATTAGAAGGAAAAGTAACACAAGGTTTTAAAGGACGAATCTGCGTTAGGGAAATCTCTGAGCCTAAGAAAGATATTGGAGGGATTAGCTGTATCTTCTCAGGAGCTACATTAAGTCCACTTCTCTTTAAGGCAGGGATTAGAAAATCACGTAGGGCGGAGAGATCTGTATCTAATTCTCCCCATATTAACACGTCATCCATATAATGGAAAACCTTAAGGCCCTTATGAATATATGGGAAAAGGGCAGATTTAACAACCTCTTGACAAATAGTAGGACTATTAGCCATGCCCTGGGGCAGTACCACCCATTCAAATCTATCGGCAGGGCTGGCATTATTAATAGAAGGAACAGAGAAAGCAAAACGTTTACAATCTTGTGGGTGTAAGGGAATAGAGAAAAAACAATCCTGTATATCAATAGCTATGATTGGAATTCCTGTGGGAATTGCGGAAGCAAGAGGCAAACCCCTTTGGGGGGAGCCCCAAACCTGCATGGTTTTATTAACTGCACGAAGATCTTGGAGGAGGCGCCATTTTCCTGAGCGCTTTTTAATTACAAAGACTGGAGTATTCCATGGGCTCCGAGAATGACGAATGTGTCCCAACGATAACTGCTCTTGGACGAGTTTTTTTAAAATTTCTAGCTTCTCCCTAGGCAAAGGCCACTGTTCCACCCAGACAGGCTCATTAGAAAGCCAATCTAAGCGGGGAGTTCTGTTACGAACAGTGGCAGTTAGTATTGGGGGTGCTGGTTGGGTCTAGCAGTCTCACAGGAGTGAGTGTGGTGTCCTGCAGAGGTGTCTGAGGATATCACTACATCTAAAGATTCCAGCAAGTCTCTTCCCAATAAATTGGTGCTTATATCAGCTATTAAAGGCTGAAAGCGTCCGGTAGTCCCTTCTGGATCTTCCCACACAAGGGAATCTCGTGTGCGGAATGCCTGAGTCAATCCTCCAACACCATGTAAGCGTGGTCCTGGGAGGAGTTCCCAACTCTGGGGAACCTCTGCTTGTCTTAATATTGTCTTATCTGCTCCCGTGTCAATCAAACACTTAAAAGGAATATTACCAATCTTTACTGTCATAGTTGGGTGACCCCTTTCTAAAACAGGAGTGGTCCATAAAATCTCAGGCTCTGAATTCGAGCTGTTCTCTTGCTCCAGCCGGTTATTTCTATGCTGGAAGTTCCCACATACCACGGGTTCCTCCTTCTGCTCACCCTCTGTTATTGTTACTTGGCGTGGTGGGTATAGCGACGGATTGGGTCCCAAGCTGGGCTTCTGTTTGTGGAAGAAGGGCACAGCACCAAGCGGGCGACCTGCTTCCTTCCCTCTTGGGGGCGGGGCTAAGGGAAGCCCCATACTTAGTTTAAATCCCTGTTTACATTTGGCAGAGGCGTGCAGTTCCTATGGAACCTTGACCAACAATCTCTCCTCCAGTGAAATCCTTTCTGGCATCTGGGACAAGGCATTCGTGGTCTCTGATTCCCTGTCTGGAGGCGGGGTTGCCCTGATTGGAGGTGGGGTCGCCCTGACTGGAGGTGGGGTCGCCCTGACTGGAGGCGGGGTCGCGGTCTATTTTCTGGACATTGGTTACGCCAATGCCCTTGGCGACCGCACTGAAAGCAAGCTCCTTTTTGCTTATGTAAGGTAGCTGCATAGGCCTGTAACATAGGTCCTTGAAAAGAGCTTGATCTGAGATCCTGTGTAGCTAGAATCCAAGTATCTGGGTGTTCATTTTTAAGAGTGATACAGGCCTGTCGAAAATGCGGAAGCATTCCATCCCAGACTATGGATCGCAGAAGGAGAAAACGAGCCTCAGGATTATAAATCTTCCTTTCCAAACTCGACTGGACCCTGGCAATGAATTTAGCAAGGGATTCATCAGGTTCTTGTTGCAGGGAGAGAATGGGGGCTGAGGCTGCTCCCATGGGTGGTGTTAATCGCTCCCATGCTTTTAATGCACACAGGCGTACTTGATCAAAATACCCCGCTGGAAACTTGGCTTCCGCCTGTTGAATCCCTGTTTCTAATTGGCCTGTTCCAAACAATGCATCAAAATTACCCTCTGGCTGATTTTGAATATTTTTCCGCGATTGTTGTAAACATTCGTCGCGAAAGAATGCCTCCCATTGCAGGAAGAGGGGGCCTGGGAGCGTAGCACGAGTCACATCTCTCCAATCTTGAGGGGTATTAAGGTTCTGAAGCAGGCCTTGTAAAATGGACCTGGTCCATGGGGCATGAACACCGTCATCTTTGATAGCCTGGCGTAGTTCCTTCAGGTCTGTGGCGGAATATGGATACCAGGCCTGAGGTTTTTGTCTATTGGGGGCAACATTGACCGGAAATGTGTGGACTTCCTCTGATAAGTGTGTAGTGGTAGGAGGAGTCACTGAAGTGGAAGCTTCTGGACAAGTGGCCGAAGAAGCGGTTTTGGAGGCTACAGGAGAATTCGGACATGTGTCTATCAAAACAGGGTGGGGTGAAGAAGCAGCCGTGGAGGCAGCAGGAGGTTCCGGACACGTTTCTGCCAAAATGGGGGTGGCCGAAGAAGTGGCTGTGGAGTCCAAAGGAGAATTCGGACACGTGTCTGCCAAAATAGGGGCCTCAGGGCAAGATGCCAAAATAGGGGCCTCAGGGCAAGATGCAGAGGAATTAGGGTGGGTCAAGATCACGACAGGCCTTTGCTTCTTCTTGTTTTTAAGGTGCTGGTTAAGTTCTATGATTACTTCCTTTATCTCTTGGACCTCAGCCTCTAGTTTCTTAAGCCTTTTGAGAGGTTGCCCTATATATCCCTTAAAAGCTGCTATGATGATCAACAGGATATAAGGTGAAGCCCCGAGAAAAATGTCCCAGATATATAAAAATTGTATACTGGAAAAAGAATGCAGGATTTGGAAAAGATTTTCCATGGTGGAAAGATCTCCGGAAAACAATAAAAAAGAAAAAAAATCACAGTGCCTTAACACAATATTGCAGATACCCAAAAGGTGTGTACTTATCTAAGATGTCTTCTTGTAAATCTGCTGCTTATGGGTCCCTGTTCCGGGCGCCAGATGCCGGGATAGCCTGAGGGTACTTCTTCCCGAGCTAGTGCTCTCTGGGTTGGAGAGAACTCAACTGGAGCTGATCTAGGCTGCTGTGTGGGAGAGGGATCAGGAACTCGTGCTGCACCAACTTCCGCAGGAGATACACTCTGGAACTCTCGGAGCCGGAAAGCAATTTCCAAGTGTCTTTAATCAGAAGAGCAGCTGTTTTTATACTCTCCAAGTAGGGTGGAAACAGGATGTGATATAGAGAGGGTGGAGAGAAAAGTGACTGGTGAAAATCAGAGTGTGACAAGGAGGGGGTGGAACAGGCGAGAATCCTATCACTGAACCACCAATGCCCTGGAGTGCTTTATGTAAAAGTGATTTATGTAAATAGACCAAACCTTTGGATCAGTAAATCCCTATATAGCCATATGGATAAGAAGAAGCCAGGGGGAGATGGCAACTACCCAACATGTGTTTGTTTCCCAAAGTGCTGGCACAGGGTGGCATATTGTTCAATCTCAGCATGTCAGTGGTAGAAAATGTTCTAAAAGAGTTGGATGTCAGACATTTTGGAGTATGGGATAAGTGATATTCTTATTGGGCATCTTTTGCTAAATAGTCCTGATGCTTTATCAGAATATAAAGAGTAGCAAAGGTTGATCAAGAGCCACCTGAAATCCAGGTGGCAAAGCAAGCGGATCTCATGGGATCACATCGAGTGATCTGTCATCTCTGCTCGTAGTACTGTAGAGACAGTGGAGGACCAAGCACAGAACTTAGAGCAGGATGGCTGGACTTGGAAAACTGTTGAAACTCCAATCAGGGTAGATGCATTTGCTGAGAAGATAAGCTTCCTGGACACACAGCATGGGGACACCTAGGTGTATCCCCTTGAAGCACTTAACTTTTTAGGATGCTCCCAGCTTTCAGCACCAGCAGATATCACTCATCTTCCCCAATGAGAATGAATAGCTCCAGTCTCTATAGTCCCCTTCGAAGAGCCTTGGGATTAATGCCTCAGACTCTTCTTCCCAATGTGACATACTCTTCCTTTTCTCCCAGCACTCGCATCTCCACATTCTCTTGGACACTGTCCTAATCATGAGGGTAAAAGGGAAAATCATCAGGGGCTGGGCAGTATCACAGCGGGCTAAGCACACATGGGGCCAAGAGCAAGTACCAGTGCGAGGATCCCGGTTCCAGCCCCCCAGCTCCCCACCTGCAGGGGAGTCGCTTCACAGGCGGTGAAGCAGGTCTGCAGGTGTTTGTCTTTCTCTTTCCCTCCTGTCTCGATTTTGTAGTGCAGGCACCAAGCCCAAGGAGGCAAAAGAGAGGGGGGCAGAGGGAGAGAGAGAATCATCAAGCTGGTAATGTGCTGGAATGTAAGGGAATAAAGGGACAGTAAATAACTCAAAAGCATTATAACACCCAGAGTATACTGACAAGAGCTATAAAGTATGTATGAGACTAGATTATGGGGGGGGGGGAAGCACTTGATCAAGGAAACCAACACAAAATTGGACGAGTAATTTTGGAAGTGTTCTCCTAAGATAAAGTAAAAGATAAGTTTAATCTTGGCAGTAACCCACCCCCCAAAGAAATGCCTCCAGATTGCTATTAGAAGCATGGAACAGGCTGTGGCACATACCAACTGATGTCAAAATACCAGAATTGCCAAGATAGAACCACCCAAGTAGGAAGTATTAAGAGGTAAAAGCAAGTGTGTATTCAACCAGGGATAGGTATCTGACACATAGCTAGACATCTGGCCACAAGGTTGTGTTCTACAGGAAGACTCAGATAACACTGCAATTACCAAAAGCCACAGGAATTAAACTAATTGGGAGATGATCAGACATTGCTTCCATGGTGGTCCTCTGCAGACCAGGACTGACTACAAGAGACACTATAGCATGATGTGGTTTGATGGATAGTTAAAGAGGTCAATGGTACTCAGCCAAACACAAGTCATGTGTTTACTTTCTAAGACACATACTGTTTTCCAAATCTCATTCTGGTGTCTACTGTCAGACAGCCGA